>NC_053023.1:518949801-519052153 GCF_003073215.2 Triticum urartu
CAAACTTGTTCACACCGATCACAACCTAAACGGTTTCCCACTTAGGAGCGTATTAGTACCACGCTATATTGAATTGCAAACCTGTTCACACCGATCACAACCTAAACGGTTTCCCACTTAGGAGCGTATTAGTACTCGGTTATAAATACTAGTATGCCAATATGACTGCACATTCCGCCTCAACTCCTCATCCACAAAAACAAACAAGTCATTCAACATCCTTCCCTTGCGTCTGCCATGGCCAGCGTGAGTTCTGGGTCGAGAGATTGCCACCAGGGAGAGGCGAGCATGGAAGAAGAAGCACGAGAGATGTCCCGCCTCGCGGCGAGAGCAACTGACATGTCCCGCCGAACGGAAGTAGCAGCACAGAGGTCCCGCCGCGCCGCTGAAGCAGCACGGATGTCCCACCGCGCCGCGGAAGCAGCAGAGATGTCACGCCGCGCCACGAATGCAGCAGAGATGTCCCGCCGTGCTGCAGCGGCCTGGGAAAATTTCTCGCGGGCAGGCGACGACTGTTACAAGCGCATGCATGTAATAGTCCATAGCCAGATGAATCAGATCTCCAGTTGGGCGAGGTTGCAGGACGACATGAAAGCCTCGTTTGAACAGGCTGCCGGCGCCATCCGGCAACTAAGGGAGGGCATCATCGTAAAGAAACTAAGGGAGGGCACCAAAGGCTGGTGGAGGAATTCGTGGATGTTCTCAAGCAGCATCTTGAGGACACGAAAGAGCTCATCGCCGCTCGCCGCGAAGACTAGTTCTCGCGGCCTGCAGCAACGCATCAAGAAAGTAGAGAACAGCGAGCCAGATCCTTGTCTTCCTTCTTCTTTTGCCCTTGTGTATTTCGGGCGTAGCCGCATGTGGCTTTTTTAATTATCTTTCTAATTATGTAAGACAATTAATCGTCCTTATCTTTCTGTGGAAGATCAATGTTGCGAGGCTGGAATGAAGAAAACTCTTGCTGTGGCGACCCTGGCGTTGTTGTTCTTCTAGTTGCTGCTGGGCTTCCTTCAGTTTCCTGGTTTCTTTTGATGTAATAATCGGTTTAGCATGTGGATTGTGTCGTCGGTTGTGAAATGTTGGGTTCTAGCGTGGATGTTTGGCCTTTATTGGCCTCTTGGGATGTTGCGATTTCAATCTGGTAGCTTTTAGTCCTTCGTGTTAGGCTGGAGTTGTGCTGAACTTCTTGTGAATTGTGGTGGTTTTCGGTAATGAAAATCGGAAGGGGCAAGCCCTTCTTTGATCAAAAAAAATTAACCGTCCTTATATATTCATCAGTCTTGCTATAAGTCGCAGTAGATGCTATATAGGTCCGTCGGATCTTACATCAAGATCCGTGCTTTCAGATTTTCTTTTTTCTCTCTTAAATCTCAGTCGAGTGAGACATAGCCACACCATTAAACAGAGGCTCGGGCGCCATTAATGGAGACCTTGGGAGAGAGGTGGATGGCAGATGGAGGTCAAAGGGCTCTCCTCCCGATAAGCACGCGCAGGGGTCTGATCGCACGCTTCTCGTACTCAAATAGCTACCCTGCACGGCACGTCCTAGCTAATAAAAAATGGGGACACGTGGCGGCACGTAAATGGTACTAGTAAGTAGAACGCCCACGGTTTCAATAATACTTGTGTTTCCGATTGTAACGTGATAGCACTTGTTCCAAAATGACTTTGTTGATTGTTAATGTGCGCGCCTTCGCAAATCGGACTGCAAATTTACCACGGCATTTTGGTGCCATGTCATGGCACCAAGCCAAGTTTCATTATTTTCATGCGTGTTTTGGATTTACAGGAATTCAAAAAACTAAGTTTCTCAATGTTTCCAACCCAGCCACAACGCCCAGAATTTTGAATTTCATTCCCATTTCTTGCATGGAACCTAGAAATTTACCCGTGGACACACATGTGATTTTTCAACCAACTTTGGTGCACTGGAACATGTGCTTGTATTTCAAATTTGAATTATGCACACAAAGGTGACACGTTCCCTCCCAGAACCGCGAGCCTTCTTGAGAGGTGCTCCGATTTGCAAGAAGCTTATACCAAAATTTGTTCCTATTCGGCAATTTTTTTACCATGGCATGGTACTACCATGACATGACACCATGCCAAGTTTCATGATTTTAAAACCAAGTTTCTCAATGTTCTCGACCGAGCCACGATGCCCAGATGTTTGAATTTTATTCTCATTTTTTGCATGGGACCTACTCCCTCCTTCCATCCATATAGGGCCTAATGTGTTTTTCAAGACAGCCTTTGACTATTGACAAGATTAATAGCACATGAGATGTATACTATGAAAATTATATTATTGGAAGCTCCTTTGACATACAAATTTGAAGGTATGCTTTGTGTAAGTTGCATGTCATCTATTATTGCTCTAACGTTTGGTCAAAGTTAGCCTCGAAAAATGCATTAGGACCTATATAGATGGAAGGAGGGAGTAGAAATTCACCAGAGGAAACAAATGTGATTTTTCAACCAACTTTGGTGCACGGGAGCATGTGCTTGTAGTTCAAATTTCAATTATGCACATTAAATGACCAAAAACTCAATTAATGTGTAAATAAGGCCAAACGAAGCCAGGATAATTCCAAAATTTAACAGGGCACTCATGTAGTTCTATGTTGCCTTTGTCAATAAACTCAAGGGGGACAACGTATATCGTTTCGCACTCAAAGGTGGCATGTTCCCTCTCAGAACCACGAGCCTTCTTGAGAGAAGCTTCGGTTTGCAAGAAGCTTATACCAAAATCTGTTCCTATTCGGCCAATTTTTTTACCCCAACATGGTAGTACCATAACATGACATCCATGCCAAGTTTCATGATTTTCAGACGTGTTTTGGATTTACAAGAATTTTAAAACCTAGTTTCTCAATGTTCTCGGTCGAGCCACGATGCCCAGATGTCTTAATTTTATTCTCATTTCTTGCATGGGACCTAGAAATTCACCCGGGGACACAAATGTGATTTTTCAAGCAACTTTGGTGCACGAGAGCATGTGCTTGTAGTTCAAATTTGACTTACGCACATTAAATGACCAGAAACTCAATTAATGTATAAAAAACGACAAACGAACCCGGAATAATTCCAAAATTTAATAGGGCACTAATGTAGTTCTATGTTGCCTTTGTTAAGAAACTCAAGGGGGGCAGCGTGTATCGTTTCACACTCAAAGGTGGCACGTTCCCTCTTAGAACCATGAGCTTCCAAATCGGCCCAATTTTTTACCACAACATGTTAGTGCCATGACATGACACCATGCCAAGCTTCATGATTTCCAGGCGAGTTTTGGATTTACATGAATTTAAAATCAAAGTTTCTCGATGTTCTCGGTCGAGTCATGACGCCCAGATGTTTGAATTTAATTCTCATTTCTTCCATGGGACCTAGAAATTCAACCAAGGACACACATGTGATTTTTCAACCCACTTTGGTGCACCAGAGCATGTGCATGCAATTCATATTTAGATTATGCACATTAAAAGTCCAGAAACTCAATTAATGTATAAAAAGGCCAAATGAACCCGAAATAATTCCAAAATATAATTGGGCACTCATATAGTTCTATGTTGCCTCTGTAAATAAAATCAGGGGGAGGTAGCGTATATTGTTTCGCACACAAAGGTGACACGTTCCCTCTCGGAACCACGAGGCTTGTTGAGAGAATCTCCGGTTTTGCAAGAGGCTTATACCAAAACTTGTCCCAATTCAGCCAAAAATTATACGTATGAAATCAGGGTTTAAATTATCCCAAACATCTCGCTACCTAGACCAATAATGTACTATGATTTGAATTCAACATAAAATGGATACAAATATTTGAATTGGAGAGCGTATGGTACATGTAGTTCATAGTGAAATATGATTACTGCTATATGTATGTTTTTTGTTATCAAGATAATATTTAAATTATTGTATAACTTGACAACAATCGTATTCAAATAAGGAAAATCGATTCAAATTTAGTCCATATGGTAGACGACAATATATATGTTCACATGGTGGAGTAAAATGTTCATATATGATGGCAGATCAAAATGTACGACTGCATCAATTACAAACCGCAAGGTCACCTAACGATATATTCGAATTCAACATAACGTGGATTCAAAAATTGAAATTCGAGATCATGGAATCTGTAATCATATAAAAAGGGACATTACTCTTTCTTTGATGGGAATTAATTTGTTTTTTGTTGTTGTTGAGGGAAGTGCGAATCGATTTGGTACTGTGCAGGGTAATCTTGTTCTCCCGATTTTTTTACATTTTTCTTGTAGTTTTTTCAATGGCATCTATAGCAATATAGTAAAAGGGGACATGACTCTCTTGTGTCTTGTATGAATTGGTTTTTTACACGTTAAGTTTGTTCTGCCGAACAAGGAATCCGCACCTTATTATCCTGAAATTTTCAAGCTCGAGTATCTTTTGTCTCACCTGCTTTGAAACTCCCGCTTCTTCAACCCGCGTCGCGCCTTGTTATCCCGAAATTTGGACGCGCGCGAGAACTCCCTCCTCATCCGAAATCGCCCCCGCAGCCCAGACACGTGAAATCCCCCTTCTACCCCTCAGCCGGAAATGAAGCTCCATGTCGCGGTGTCAAAACCGGTGGGGGTATGCTGGTAACTTACCCTACATTTTGGACAAACGCGTCCCTAAGCTTGGCTCCCCCTCCCCCTTCGCCCCCCCATTCGTACACCGAGGCCGCCAAAACCCGCGAAACCCCACGCTCCTCCGTCGGCCTCCCGACCGCCGCCCAGCCAGAGACTCTTCCTCGACTACGTCGTCCACCGCAACAGCTCGTCATCCCTCATCCACCGCACCGGATGAGGATCCATTGTCGATCTCATCGTCCCGCCAGATCAGCCGCCCCGTCCTCCACCTCAAAGGAGCTGCCCCGACGTTCACCTTGTCTATCACGCCACCTCAATCCCCACAGCGCCGTCTTGACCTGCCCCACCAGAACCACAGCACCCTCACCAATTCCTCCGATGAAGTCGAGGCCAACTCGGCGCCACCAAGGAGGTTCTACACTCACCGCTGCATTTTATCTTTTATTCGATCTCACGGGGCTGCCGCTGCTCGATACCGAGCAGACATGGCGTGTCTCCATCGACGGCGCCGTCGCCGGCCACATCATCCACGGCGTCTCTCCCCCATGTCGTTGCTTCCTCAGCGGCGACTTCCACAACGGTACTAGCTGCAGCTGTTCCGGCTCTCGCTCGCGCTGCGGCTCTGTTCTTGCTGTCGGTCGCGCTGCTGCACTGCTCCTGCTTTCGTTCGTGCTGCTACTCTGCTCTTGCTCTCGCTTGCGGTGCTGCTACTGCTGCACGACCTCCAGCAGCTACAGGAGTTGCTGCTTTAGCACTCGCTCGCGGTGCTACTGCACGACTTGCTCTCTGCTAGTGCGTTCCCTGCTCGAGCGTCTGTTGATTTAGATCACTGCTTCTCTGCTACTAGTGCTCGAACGCCCTAAACATCTATTGCAATGCTCTGTTACTAGTTCAATCAGCTGACTAAAATTCAGTTTCGAATGTGAAGTTCATTTTCTCAGTTAAGTTCAGAGTGAACAGTACTTACAGCATCTATCGGAGCGGCCATGGCGCGGCTGATGCGTTTTACATCTAGCACTTTTTGGTGATGTATTTTACATCATCTATTGCAGATGATATTAGGGTCCCACTTCAGATTAACGTTGTATGTCTTGTCATGCTTCAGCCTCGTCGCCGTACACCTTAGCGGAGCTGCTCCAACAACAGAACTGTCCATCACAGCGGACCAGTACCCTCGGCGCTGTTTCCAGAGGCCTCGGATCTTCTTCCCGCCTCCGACAGTCACACCAGCATCATCACCATCCTCCATGTCCAACCCAATGATGCTGAGGTCCACAAGGCTATGCCAAAGAGGTTGTACACTCGTCGCATCACTTTGTTTCTCCATTCCTCTGTTCTTCCAATTCATGTGAGCCAAACACCCAGGTTGACTGAAATCCTATGTTTCCAAATGCTTTGTTTTGCACGTGCATTCCTATCCTATTCCTGTGTTTTTCCTGTCCCTGCGTTTGTAGAATCCTCAAATTCTAAGGAGCCCTTACAGATTTACTTCATTTTCAGATAGGCGTCAAAGAAAACTCTGTGTGTTATGTCCTGCTCCTGCCGTCATCCACCCCACCTGAGGTGCACCATCGACAGAAGCGTTCACTGCAGCAGAGATCGCCCCTGCAGAAGCGTTCACTGCAGCAGAAAACTCTTGTCATGCTTCAGCCTCATCGCCGTACACCTTAGCGGAGCTGCTCCAATGACGGAACTGTCCATCACAGCGGAGCAGTACCCTCGGCGCTGTTTCCAGAGGCCTCGGATCTTCTTCCCCGCTTCCGACAGTCACACCAGCATCATCACCATCCTCCACGTCCAACCCAATGATGCTGAGGTCCACAAGGCTATGCCAAAGAGGTTGTACACTCGTCGCATCACTTTGTTTCTCCATTCCTCTGTTCTTCCAATTCATGTGAGCCAAACACCCAGGTTGACTGAAATCCTATGTTTCCAATGCTCTGTTTTGCACGTGCATTCCTATCCTATTCATATGTTTTTCCTGTCCCTGCGTTTATAGAGTCCTCCAATTCTAAGGAGCCCTTACAGATTTACTTCATTTTCAGATAGGCATAAAAGAAAACTCTGTGTGTTATGTCCTGCTCCTGCCGTGCCGTCATCCACCCCACCTGAGGTCACCATCGACAGAAGCGTTCACTGCAGCAGAGATCGCCCCTGCAGACTTCCTTTTGCCGCCTCAGATCATCTTCCCCATTGCCGGTAGCCACGCCAACTGCATTACCATCATCGACTGAGCAGATGAACCTGAGGACTACACAGTTCCGGAAGAGAGGTCGCAGTCTTTCGTGTTTGCTTACGTTATACATCGGTTATTATTACCTGCTACTTTATCGTTCAATCTTGAGTTTTGAATTGCCCATGGGTCTCATATCGAGCCAGCAACAAATAGTATCTGTCTACTATCTGGTTCATCTGGGGTCATCTATGTGGTTCATGTTGGGTGGGCAACAAACAATAGATGATCCATTGTCTACCTTTTTAAACTGAAGCTACAATCAACCTGCTATCATTAGTTTAGGATCCATCCACTCGTTTGCTACCATCAGTCTTGATTTTTGCATGAAACCCTTAGGCCTTACAAAATCTAACTTTTTTTATTATGCATGTCAGATATTGTACACAATCGTACTGAACATGTAGAGAAAAAGAGAAGAGCGTTGCATGCGAATATAATGTCATGCAGACGCCGCTCCATGGTGGGAGAAGTGCCCCCCCCTTCCTGCATTTCCATATTGTATTCCAGAGGAAGATAACTGTTCAGATGGAGATTCAGAAGGAGCCGAGCACGCCTGTTTACCACCTGAGGTGTTTGCTCTAACCTGGCATGCTGATGTTGGTCATATCATGCATATGGCGCCTTGCATTGCTTACATTATACATCTTATATGTCATCAGCATGCTACCTGTAGATTTGCTTTGTGTGAATGCCACCTGTTTGGTTTCTATATCATACTCCCACTATTCCTAAATATTTGTCTTTTTAGAGATTTCAACAAGTGACTACATACGGAACAAAATGAGTGAATCTACACTCTAAAATATGTCTATATACATCCGTACGTGGTAGTCCATTTGAAATCTCTAAAAAGACAAATATTTAGGAACGGAGGGAGTATATGGGAATTATGCAATGCCATCTTCTTTAGCCATGCATCATATACGTGAATCATGCAATGCCATCCTGTTTAGCCAGTCATCGTATATGTGAATTGTATCGTGCCATATTTTTTCCATAATGTATTCCATTTGTCAACAATGTTTATACATTCATCTACTCTTCCTGTGCATCAGCCATTTGAGTCGGTCATGGGAAAATCTGGAGTGAAAACAAGGTCTTCTGAGAAGTCAGTGCTACCTGTCGATGCAGATTTCTTGCTGGTTACAGATAGCTCCTCAGAGGAGGATTCAGAGAGAGATGACCAGTCATATTCCCCCCCCCCCCCCGAGGTGCATGCTCTAACTTGGCTGGGTTATATTGCTCATATCATGCATATGGTGTCTTCCATTGCCATGCCATCTGCTTAGATTAGACATGCTTTGTGTGAATGCCTCCTGTTTGCTTTCTATATCAGATATGTGAATTATGCAATGCCATGTTTTTAGCCAGTTATCATATATGTGAATTATGCACCGCCATGGAGCCAGGCATCATATATGTGAATTATCTCATGCCATCTTTTTTTCATTACGTATTCCATTTGTCGACAATCTGTGTATATTGAACTACTCTTCATGTGTATCAGCCATTTGAGCCGGTTATAGAAAAATCTGGAGTGAAAATAAGGTCTTCAGAGCAGGCAATGGTACCTTTTGAAGCATATATCTCGATGGTTACGGGGAGCTCCTCAGAGGAGGATTCAGAGACAGATGACCAGTCCTATATCCCACCTGAGGTGTATGCTCTAAGTTGCAATGTTTATATTTCTCATATGATGCATATGGTGTCTTGCATTGCTTAGTTTAGACATCATATGCACAATATTGAATTCTATCTGCTTAGTTTAGAGATCATACATGCGAGTGCCAGTTGCTTAGTATATGAATCAATTATGTCAATTATATCATGCCATCATGTATACTTAGACAACATGTATGTGAATTATTTTATCCCAGCCTATTTTAGAAAGACATCGTATAGTTTTGTCATGTCATCCTGTTTAGGTACTCATCATATGTTGAATTATGCCATTATATATTGTTAAGTTATCCATCATATATCTGAAACTGTGTCATGCTATCCTGTTTAGTTAGGCATCATATATGTGAAATTGTGTCATGCTGTCCTGTTTGGTTAGACAACATATATGTGAATTACCACATCTGTCTATCATACCATGTCTGTACGTTCAATTTCTTTTCTTGTTTATCAGCCATTTGAATTGGAGGGGGTGATGGCAGTATCTAAGGGAGCAAAACATGTTCTTCACAAAAGACAGTGCTACCCGTCGATGCAGATAGAACCATGGTTGTACTGGCCCACAAACTAGCCCCACCACACATAATCGAGACTCTTCCAGATTGCACACTTACACCGTTGGGCAGAGAACCAGCTACAACTCATCTAACCGCAACCCCAGCGGATAGTAACCCACTTATAGTTGACAAAGCACCATGTCCACCACAAAGTACCCCCACATGAGCTGTTTGTAAAGCTACTGCAGTGCGCAAAGCATGAAGACCACCACAGCTAACCCAAACTCCATGTTTAAAGCAGAAGAGCAACTGTTCTCAGGTCAGATTCCGTAGCTATGATCCATATTGCTTTGCTATTGCATCACTGTATTTACCCATACCAACTACTTTCGAAATTGAAGGATCCAATTGAAACTCCAATGGCGCAACAGGTATGTTTTAAACCTATTTATTTAACTGCATTGCTGTTCTAACTTCTTGCTCTATGTTGATTTCAGTTTAAGTTGTATAAACAATTATGTTCTCATGTGATGCACATTACAAGTGCTGCCAATTTTGTGTAGTTTCTCACACTTATATTCTGTCTATGTTGTTGTGTCTTAAAAATATATGAGTTGAACTGTGTCTCCATCTTGATTAGGGAACATAAACTACAATGATATGGATAATACAGTGACCATAGTACATAGATATATGTTTGTTTCATGCTATTATCCTGTCCACCTTACTACTGAATCGATTGACCAAAATGAGTTTCGTATACTACAAGCTAAACCTGTGATGTGTCTGCTTGTTTCTCTTGTAGTATGCAAACAGAATATTGGAGAAGAGCACCCCACTATGCAATGGTAGAGAAAGTAATGCAGATAAGGTTCAAGATAGTGAGACAACCCTGTTGGTCTCCAAGAAAGGTGATAAAAATGATCTTGTAGACAGCGAGAAAACCCCATAGCCCTGCGTTGATGTAGTGTTCGAGTTACTGGCCAGTACCGCTGGCACAAGCTCTTCGAACTCGCTGCCTGAATCACTTCGTCTTCTTCAGTCTCAGCTACAAGCTGAAAGGCATCAGTCAGCTGTGATGCGGTAAGAAGCCGAAGGACTGAGGAAGTCCCTACAGAATTCAGATGCGTACTTTCTTGTGCAACAGCAAGCGCTGGAGGATTTAAGCGCTAAACAAGAGATAGTTAATAAGCTTGCTAAGCATCTTGCCAGCATTATGGGTACCCAGGATATTGTTTCTTGAACTCTTCTGAAGTGGTTTCAGTTCTGGACTTGTTTTGCTGCGGCGTTTATATGCTGCTTTGTTCCCTATATTTGCACTAGTGGCGAACTTTGATGCCAAGTGGATGTAATATGTGTAATAGACGTGACAGCCTAGCATAAGTTGCTTGCTGATTTATTTCCTTGTTGTCTTGTTTATTTGTTTGCTTGTAGTCAGTGCAGTTCTTTTTCCGCGGTTTGCTAGTGGCTGCAATAACCTATTTTTTAAAACTAGGCCACAATAACCATGGGCTAATATTTACTGTAGTGACACTAGGCCTCCTACGGGCCGTGGAAACAGTGGGCCTTCTACAGGCCGTAGAAACAGTAGGCCTTCTACGGGCCGTAGAAACAATGGGCCTTCTACAGGTCGTATCATCAATGGGCCTTATACGGGCCGTATGATTGATTGGCCAAACATGGCCCAATAACAGGCTGCATTATAGTCGTAAACGGGCTAGAGTTGGAATCGTCCGTTCATGGGCCGACCATAATGGGCCATCGTTAATAGGCCGTATTTGATGACACTATGAAAACGGCCCAACGTATTAACGGACCACAAATGGGCCGACTGTAACCACGGGCTGAATTTGGCCCACAAGCAGAAAATGATAGTAACAGGCCGTAAGTAAACGAATGCTGGAAATGAGCCCAAGAATAAATGGGCTCCGAGAAGGCCGAAAGATAACATGGGCTGGAAACGGCCCAACGGAATAACGGGCCGTTAATGGGTATAAAGTGATACACTGTTCATTGCAGGCCAGTTTCACCACGGGCCGTTAATGGGTGTAAAGTGATACACTGTTCATTACGGGTCAGTTTCACCATGGGCCGTTAATGGGTGTAAAGTGATACACTGTTCATTACGGGTCAGTTTCACCACGGGCCGTTACTAGGCCAAGAGTAACATAGGGCCTCATATGGGCCGAAAGACGTCATGGGCTATACATGGGCCAGAAGTGAAAACGGGCTAGAATCATATTGGATGGCCCAGATGACGCTACTGGGCCTAATTCGAATAGGGCGTAACGGGCCTTGGGTTAGCGGGTTGTAAATGGGCTATATGCGAACAAGCCGTTAACATGCTTTCCATGGGCCGGCCCGCCACCTTTTGACCAAGTCAAACAGGTCGGCCTTTTCATAGGAATGGGCCTCTGTTGGGTCGTGCCACGTGTCGACGTATCATAGGTGCCTTCTGTCCAATGAGTGGATGACCTCTGTCCCAACGATGAGCCGACACGTGTTTCCTCCAGCCAATGATGATTTTACACGTGGAAAATCCCCATTGGTAGGGGCTGTTAACGGGTTATCGGATCCAAAACCCGACCCGATAGCTTAACGGTGTTCCGTTACGGTGGATGCCACGTGTCAGTCACCCTTGACGAAAGCACTTCTGTGATGCGTGATTTATCGTCATGGAAGTGCACACTTCCGTGATGACGGGTTTGGTAATGTCATGGAACACTTCTACGACAGCACAGGTATGACTATCTTGATTCTGTCATAAAATCGTCATGGATGAACATGCATGACAAAAAAACTCGACCTACTATGACAAACACGTATCATCACGGAAGTGTATTTTTTTGTAGTGAGGAGAGATCTTCGTGCGCACCCCAGTGTTCGAGCCTCAAGGGTTTTGCCGGAACCCGAAATCCGACAAATATCTTCTACTCCACTCATATGGCACATTTTGATCTTAAAAATATTGCAGCTCATCTTAAAATCGAGGACCCTTGAACCGCTCCCCGCTGGTGAATTGCTGATGGTTCGGAGATTTATCGGCGACTTCTTCCTGAATCACTACATCAATCCCATTGGTGATAATGAAGATTTGAGCATGCGTTCTCCTGAAACATTGAGTAAGAGTTAGCCGCTAAACATATACGCATGGATCCATTGTTTTTCCATCTGATGAGGTCTTCGTATTTCGTACACTATGATTAATTATGTAATGCATATATGTGTCAACAAATCATTGGAATTTAGCTACCATATGTTCAATTGCAATTGTTGCGAAATCTGATAAATGTTTTTCCTGTGGACACTATTTGTTCAATTGAATATTGTGGCGAATTTGCTTTTCGCATGCCGATTCAAAATGGGATATTTTTGTTTTAACCTAGCAATTGCTCCGCACACGGTTCAACTAAATGAGTGTGTGCAATCCACATCGGAAAGCATACGTCAATGTAGCGGAACCATCAGTGATGCACAGCAGACCACAAATGATTTGCAGCACTACTACATGTGCATAGGGTCTCCGGAACCGTTTGTGATATCACACTATCACACACGAGAGCTCGGAGTAAACCATGCCCAATGTGAAATACAATCCCAGTGATAAAGTTTTCAGGAAATGTGTGGGGTCCCAAACGAAAAGCACACGTCACTCTTGCCACAACCGTCGGTGATACACAACAAATCACAAACGGTATGCAACACTTGTATGTGTGCGAAGGGGCTCCTGGACCATTTTTGATAGAACATTATCGCAGACGGTATTGTTGGGAAATGTGTGCGATGGAGTCTTGCATGGCAGACGGGTTCCGCAGAAAACTCGTGTGCGATGGGGCACATATCGCACACAGTTCATAAGATGGCTCGTGTGCCTTACATACTATTTTCATCGATCCCACACGTGCGAAAGAATTTAGTGTGTGCTACATCACACACGATTACATTTTGCAAGTCCTCTGGATCATGGCTCCATATCCCCGACGGTTTCTGGGTCGTGTGGGAAGGACCCTCCTATCGCCCACACTCACTTGGCGACGGTTCCAAATGCCATCACAGAAAGGGGTTAAAAATGTGTGTATAGGACCTCGCTGTACCAGTGAAGTATCGAGCATGGATTGATCATTACGAGAAAGCCGTGCATAAATATTCTAAATAATAATTTCTCCTTGAGAGCTCATGGTTGGGGCATGAATATAACACTGGTTTAAGCCTCCCCCAAGCTTGAGCGATACTTTCTCCTTCACGAGGCCAAAAATTATAAATATAATTCTGATCACGATGAACCAGATGCATAGGATAAAACTTCTGATGAAATTCCAATTTTAGTCGGTTATAATTCCAAGTCCCGATATCATCGCATAGCCTGTACCATGTCAATGCCTTCTCCTTCAAAGATAAAGGGAAGACCATCTTCTTGACTTCATATTCGGGCAAACCTGCAAGCTTAAATAATCCACAAACTTCATCCACATAGATTAGATGCATATCAGGATGTAATGTTCCATCTCCTCCATAAGGATTAGCTGGCAGTTTCTCTATCATACCCAAAGGAATTTCGTAATAAATGTTTTTATTAGGTTCAGTAGGTTGAGGAGCAACTTCTTGCTCTACTGGTATGGGTGAATATACCCCAAACAAGCCCCTCAGAGGATTATTTTCCATAGTGACAAGTAAATTTCAGCATGTAATATAGATCTTTCCTTACGAAATTCCACTTACCAAAGGTGCTTCACTCCCCGGAAATGGCACCAGAAAAGAGTTTTGATGACCCACAAGTATAGGTGATCTATCGTAGTCCTTTCGATAAGTAAGAGTGTCGAACCCAACGAGGAGCAGAAGGAAATGACAAGTGGTTTTCAGCAAGGTATTCTCAGCAAGCACTGAAATTATCGGTAACAGATAGTTGTGTGATAAGATAATTCGTAATGGGTAACAAGTAACAAGTGTAACTAAGGTGCAGCAAGGTGTCCCAATCCTTTTTGTAGCAAAGGACAAGCCTGGTCAAACTCTTATATAAAGCAAAGCAATTCCGAGGACACATCGGAATTATTGTCAAGTTAGTTTTCATCATGCTCATATGATTCGCGTTCCTTACTTTGATAATTTGATATGTGGGTGGACCAGTGCTTGGGTGCTGCCCTTACTTGGACAAGCCTCCCACTTATGATTAACCCCTCTCGCAAACATCCTCAACTACGAAAGAAGAATTAAGATAAATCTAACCATAGCATGAAACATGTGGATCCAAATCAGCCCCTTATGAAGCAACGCATAAAATAGGGTTTAATCTTCTGTCACTGTAGCAACACATCATCTACTTATTACTTCCCAATGCCTTCCTCTAGGCCCAAATCATGCTGAAGTGTCATTTAGTCGACGTTCACATAACACCACTAGAGGAAAGACAACATACATCTCATCAAAATATCGAACGAATACTAAATTCACATGATTACTTATAACAAGACTTCTCCCGTGTCCTGAGGAACAAACGTAACTACTCACAAAGCATATTCATGTTCATACTCAGAGGGGTATTGCATATCATTAAGGATCTGAACATATGATCTTCCACTGAATAAACTAACTAGCATCAACTACAAGGAGTAATCAACACTACTAGCAACCCACATGTACCAATCTGAGGTTTTGAGACAAAGATGGATACAAGAGATGAAGTAGGGTTTGAGAGGAGATGGTGCTGGTGAACATGTTGATGGATATTGACCCCCTGTTGATGAGAGGATCGTTGGTGATGACGACAATAACGATTTTCCTCTCTGGGAGGGAAGTTTCCCCGGCAGAACAGCTCCGCCGGAGACCTAGATTGCTTCTGCACAGGTTCCACCTCAAGACGGCGGCGCTTCTCCTGAAAACTTCCTTCTGATTTTGTCCAGGTCAAAAGACATCATATAACAGAAGATGGGCACCGAAGGCCTGCCATGGGGCGCATAAGCCCTAGGGGCGCACCCCTAGGCTTATGGCCACCTGGTGGGTCCCCCTCTGGTATTTCTTCACCCAATATTTTTTATATATTCCAAAATATTTCCCCGTAAATTTTTAGGACTTTCGGAGTTGTGCAGAATAAGTCTCTCAAATTTGCACCCTTTCCAGTCCAAGATTCCAGCTATCGGCATTCTCCCTCTTTTATGTAAACCTTGTAAAATAAGAGAGAAAAGGCATAAGTATTGTACCATAATGTGTAATAACTACCCACAATGCAATAAATATCAATATAAAAGCATGATGCAAAATGGACATATCAGAAGCAAGGAGTGAAGGTTTCAACTTGGAAAGGAAGGCGGAAACAGGGGAAATGTGGCTTTGGGTAAGGGGGAGGGGAGGGGCGGGGAGGTAGATATTTCCGGGAAAGCCAAAAAAATTGGATTGGTGCAGCAAAAAAACTGGCACGCAAAGTGTCATTAGGCAGGTTCCCTTATTCAGCGCCGTGTACGCTATGTGAATATCACAAACGATTCATATATCTTACCCTGTGTGTGATGAGTTTGAACGTGCAAATTTTGGCCCAAATTTCCTTGGTTACAGTGGTCATCCACGTCATTGCATAATTTGGGTACACAAAGGACAACACAACCACACTTCTTAATCGAGCAAGTTCAGTAATTAAACAGAGCTAGCTGACCTAAACATTACTCTAACAAATTAAAGACCGGCTCCCTTAATTAAACAAAACAAAGAGTACTACTCCGGCAGGTTCTCGTTGATCTTCGCCACCTCCTCCATGCCCAGCTCGCGCCTGACGATCTCCCGGGGAAGGGCTGCCTGGCATACATCGCACCACACTCGGCAAGAAGCTCGCCATCTGCTTCTGCCATCTCTTTGGAAAAGGCTACCATGAGCTGGGCGTGGGCGGCCACGATCTGGGCTTGGACGGGCTCCGTCGTGGCAAGGTATGCTGCGGAGGAACGGGCGGCTGCTCGAACGCTCTTGGTGATTGCCAAATCTTCGGTCGTGGGTTGTCGACCGTTATCAGAGAAGCTTCGTTCGATTTATGCGGTGACAGTAGGGCTGGATTAACGAGCTGCTCGGCTCGTTCGACTCGTTATCATTAAGCTCGTTATTGTTAAGCTCGTTATCAATAAGCTCATTAATATTAATGAACTGAAACCTCTGTTCAGCTCGGTTCGTTATGATCTCGTTATGCTCGCGAGCTTTCACGAGTACTCGTTAAGGTACAAACAACACAGTACAAAGAAGAATCATGTGATCCCATTAGAAATTCACAATGGCATAAATTAGACAATTACATTCTAATTGTAACAACTAACAACACTAGTACGCAATAGCAACAACACACAAGTCTGGTGGCTGGTGCACCTTTGCATCATTTGAATTTAAAAAATAATAGCAACACGCTATAGCCTAATTGCCAAACCCCCAAACACAGAAGGTTTCCATCACAAATTCACACTAGCATAAATTAATGAAAGGACGTTGGAGTCAAATAGTAGCATAGCAAGATAACTATGCATCAGCAACACCACTCGAGTCTGGTCCATCACAAAAGCATAAAGTAGCAAGTCAACACTAGTAGTCTCGTACACAGCAGCAAACACCAACAAGTCTGGTGCACCTTTCTCTTTGCATAATTTAATAAATTTTAAAGATAGTAGCAACACGCTACAGCCAGTAGTGAATGAACATTCCAGGAGCCCTTCCACCTTGCTGCGTATGATGCCTTCATGAACTTGCAGAGTTTTCCTACATGCAAATTTTGAAAGAAGGAAAGTAAACTTTCAGGAAATGGGCATTGCAATATAAATAGTACAAGAGAAAGAAAAAATAAATTTGCTAAATAAAAATTACAAGTCTCAACCAGTAGCCAAGCACCAACCTGCTAGTTGCTTTCCACAATAGATTCAGGAAATGGAATGAACTCAACATAATCATCAATGTCATCTTCCTACAAAGGGAAATGTAGTTTCAGTTTGGCAGTCCATTTAGAAATAGTATGTCAAAGTTTATAAGTAGTAGACAACAAAGAGCAACTAATATTACCACTATGGTTGTAGGCCTAATGTGGTTTTATTTTGATCCTTTGATGAAGCTACAAGCATAAACAAGTGCCTCAACCATGCTTGGAAGTAGAGAACTACGATAGTCATCGAGAACTCTACCTCCTATAGAGAATGTTGACTCTGATGAAACACTAGTAGCTAGTATAGTCAAGAACTTCTTTGCCATTTTTGCCACAATAGGATATCTATGAGCATTCAACCTCCACCAGTCAAGTAATGTGAAATTTGGGTCATTAATAGGATGAGTCTTGTCTTCAAGATAACTAGTCAATTCAGATTTGCATGGCTCTGAATTTGTCTCCTCGAGAAAGGATTGAGACCCACTCGACAATGTGGTCATAGATGTAGATTCTTGCCTACTTGAAATTGAACTCTGCTCATTGGTGTTAGAAGCCTCATGCTGACGATTTTCCATCTCATATGTAGCATACAGATCAAAGAACTCTGTTTTGATATCTTCCATCTCACTACTACCCCTCTCTTTACCACACATTTTCTTAAAACAATAGTCCACAAGTTTCATCTTAAATCTGGAATCAAGAATGGTGGCAATCACCATAACATTGTTCTTTACCTTTTTTATCTTTCCGATTTTTGTTTTCTGGCACAACAATGATATCCCAATATTTATCAAACTTATCAAGCATGGCTTCCCCCATCATTTTCAAATTGTCATCGCCACACATAGCATGTTGTAACACCCCGGATGTAACTTTCCATATTTGTAACTCCGACTCTTGCCATTTTCGGCTATGTGATATGATATTTCCCTTCGTGGTTGGGTTTTTGTCTTCATTTCGCATTTTGTTCATGCCATGTGTTTCTTCTCATGTCATCATGTGCATCGCATTTGCATTTGTGTTCGTCTCATGCATTCGGTATTTTCCATGTTGTCCATTTCGCAATTTGACACTCTCGCATGCCTCGTTGCACCCCTCTAATCTTGTTTCGTGAGCGGGAGAAAAACGTTCTCGGAATGGGCCGAGATTTGTCGAGTGGCCTTGGTACATCTCCGGTAGGCCGCCTGTCAAATTCCGTTCCATTTGGAGGTCGTTTGATGCCCCAACGGTTAACCGGGTAACCACAAAAGCCCCTCTCTTGTTGCAGCCCAACACCCCTCCAAAACAGCCCACTAACCCATCTAAACCACCTCCATGATCTCCGTCATTGGATCACGATTGTGTGGGCAAAAATCGCACCTCATTTTTACTCTCCTAGCTCCCTCTTTTATATATTTGTGTCTCCCCCCGAAATTCCCGCAGTCTAACCCTAGCCTAGCCTCCCCCGCCGCCACCGGACACGTCTGGAGGCGTCGGACGCATCCAGCTGCCGCGCCCCAGCCACTCCGAGCGTGCCACGTGTCCCGTCCGCACCGCGCCGCCGCGGCCCACCCGAGCCCGCGGGAGGCCCGTGCAGGCCCGACCGGCCGTCTCCCTGCGCTGCTGCCAAAACCTAGCGCCGCCGTCGCGGCTTCGCCGGACCGCCATGCGCTCGAGCGTGCCTCCTCGCGCTCCGCCGCCGCCGGTCACCACCTCCTCTTCGCCGGTGAGCCTCGGCTTTCCCCATCTCCTTCTCTCCGCGTCGCCCCTCGGCCTCACCCGCCTCCTCGTCGCCGTTGCAGGTAGCCGCTGATACGTCTCCAACGTATCTATAATTTTTGATTGTTCCATGCTATTATATTATCAACCTTGGATGTTTTATATGCATTTGTATGCTATTTTATATGATTATTGGGACTAACCTATTAGCCTAGAGCCCGGTGCCAGTTTTTGTTTTTTCCTTGTTTTAGAGTATCACAGAAAAGGAAAATCAAACGGAGTCCAATTGACCTGAAACTTCACGGAACTTATTTTTGGAAGGAAAGCAACCCGGGAGACTTGGATTCCATGTAAGGGAAGCGATGAGGAAGCCACGAGGCAGGGGGCGCGCCCTCCACCCTCGTGGGCCCCTTGTGGCTCCCCTGACGTACTTCTTCCGCCTATATATCTCCATATACCCTCAAACGATCGGGGAGCACAATAGATCGGGAGTTCCACCGCCAGAAGCCTCCGTAGCCACCAAAAACCAATCTAGACCCGTTCCGACACCCTGCCAGAGGGGGCAATCCCTCTCCGGTGGCCATCTTCATCATCCCGGTGCTCTCCATGATGAGGAGGGAGTAGTTCTCCCTCGGGGCTGAGGGTATGTACCAATAGCTATGTGTTTGATCTCTCTCTCTCGTGTTCTTGAGGTGATATGACCTTGATGTATCACGAGCTTTGCTATTATAGTTGGATCTTATGATGTTTTCTCCCCCCTCTACTCTCTTGTAATGGATTTAGTTTCCCCTTTGAAGATATCTTATCGGATTGAGTCTTCAATGATTTGAGAACACTTGATGTATGTCTTGTCGTGCGTATCTGTGGTGACAATGGGATACCACGTGATTCACTTGATGTATGTTTTTGTGATCAACTTGCGGGTTCCGCCCATGAACCTATGCATAGGGGTTGGCACACGTTTTCCTCGTGATTCTCTAGTAGAAACTTTGGGGCACTCTTTGAGGTTCTATGTGTTGGTTGAATAGATGAATCTGAGATTGTGTGATGCATATCGTATAATCATACGCACGGATACTTGAGGTGACATTGGAGTATCTAGGTGACATTAGGGTTTTGGTTGATTTGTGTCTTAAGGTGTTATTCTAGTATGAACTCTAGGGCTGTTTGTGACACTTATAGGAATAGCCCAACGGATTGATTGGAAAGAATAACTTTGAGGTGATTTCGTACCCTACCATAATCTCTTCGTTCATTCTCCACTATTAGTGACTTTGGAGTGACTCTTTGTTGCATGTTGAGGGATAGTTATGTGATCCAATTATGTTATTATTGTTGAGAGGACTTGCACTAGTGAAAGTATGAACCCTAGGCCTTGTTTCCTAGCATTGCAATACCGTTTGTGCTCACTTTTATCATTACTTACCTTGCTGTTTTTATATTTTCAGATTACAAATACTATTATCTATCATCCATATACCACTTGCATCACCATCTCTTCGCCGAACTAGTGCACCTATACAACTTACCATTGTATTGGGTGTGTTGGGGACACAAGAGACTCTTTGTTATTTGGTTGCAGGGTTGCTTGAGAGAGACCATCTTCATCCTACGCCTCCTACGGATTGATAAACCTTAGGTCATCCACTTGAGGGAAATTTGCTACTGTCCTACAAACCTCTGCACTTGGAGGCCCAACAATGTCTACAAGAAGAAGGTTGTGTAATAGACATCAAGCTCTTTTCTGGCGCCGTTGCAGGGGAGGTTAGCGCTTGAAGGTATATCTTTAGATCTTTCAATCGAGTCTTTTAGTTTCTTGTTTTATCACTCGTTTAGTTTATAAAAGAAAACTACCAAAATGGAATTGAGTTTACCTCATACGCTTCATCTTTTTAATATCTTTCGTGAGTACGATGGGAAGGAAAATTGTGCTCAATTGCTAGAGGAAGAATGCATTAGAATGTTTGGCACTAAATATTTGAATGATGAGCATGATTGCAATGTTGTTAGTATGAATTCCTTGAATATCCATGATGCTAATGATATGCAAAGCCACAAGCTTGGGGAAGCTATGTTTGATGAAGATGATATTTTTTGTCCCCCAAGTTTTGATGAGCAAATTTATTATGATGAAATAATGCCTCCTATTTATGATGATTATATTCATGAAAGTGGATTTGGAGTGGTCATGACTTTATTTAGTGATGAATCCACTATTTCGGATGAGGTTCCAATTGATTATGAGAACAAAGTTGCTATCTATGATGATTATTGTGATGACTTGTATGCTATAAATAATAATTATATCCATGAAATTTGTCATCATGATTTTAGTTTTCAATTGGATTATGCCTCACATGATAGTTATTTTGTTGAGTTTGCTCCCATTATTATTCATGAGAAGAATCTTGCTTATGTGGAGAGTAGTAAATTTTCTATTTTTGTAGATCATGAAAAGAATGCTTTAGGTGCTGGTTATATTGTTGAATTCATTCATGATGCTACTGAAAATTATTATGAGGGAGGAACTTATGCTTGTAGGAATTGCAATAATATCAAGTTTCCTCTCTATGTGCTTAAAATTTTGAAGTTATGCTTGTTTTACCTTCCTATGCAAGTTGATTCTTGTTCCCATAAGTTGTTTGCTCACAGAATCCCTATGCATAGGAAGAGGGTTAGACTTAAATGTGCTAGTCATATTCTTCATGATGCTCTCTTTACGTTTCAATTTTTATCCTTTATGTGAGCATCATTGAAATCATCATGCCTAGCTAGGGGCGTTAAACGATAGCGCTTGTTGGGAGGCAACCCAACTTTATTTTTGTCCGTTGCTTTTTGATCCTGTTTAGTAATAAATAATTTATCTAGCCTCTTTTTTGGTTGTGTTTTTTGTGTTTAATTAGTGTTTGTGCCAAGTAGAACCGTTGGGAAGACTTGGGGAAAGTCTTTGCGATCATGCTGTAAAAAACAGTAACTTTAGTGCTCACGAGAATTGCTGCCATTTTTTATTGAAGAGTGATATTTAGTTAATTCTTTTTGCAGATGATTAATAGATAAATTCCTCACGTCCAGAAATTTATTTGAGAATTGTATGAGTTCCATAAGTATACGTTTGATCCAGATTACTACAGACTGTTCTGTTTTTGACAGATTCTGTTTTCATTGTGTTGTTTGCTTATTTTGATGAATCTATGAGTAGTATCGGAGGGTATGAACCATAGAGAAGTTGGAATACAGTAGATATTACACCAATATGAATTTAGAATGAGTTCATTACAGTACCTTATGATGGTGATTTTCTTTCTTATACTAACGGAGCTTACGAGTTTTCTATTAAGTTTTGTGTTGTGAAGTTTTCAAGTTTTGGGTAAAGATTCGATGGACTATGGAATAAGGAGTGGCAAGAGCCTAAGCTTGGGGATGACCAAGGCACCCCAAGGTAATATTCAATGACAACCAAGAGCCTAAGCTTGGGTATGCCCCGGAAGGCATCCCCTCTTTCGTCTTCGTTCATCGGTAACTTTACTTGGAGCTATATTTTTATTCACCGCATGATATGTGTTTTGCATGGAGCGTCATTTTATTTTATTTTGTTTTTCTTGCTGTTTGAATAAAATACCAAGATCTGAAATTATTAAATGTTAGAGAGTCTTCACATAGTTGCATAATTATTCGACTACTCATTGAGCTTCACTTATATCTTTTGGAGTAGTTTGTCATTTGCTCTAGTGCTTCACTTATATCTTCTTAGAGCATGGTGGTAGTTTTATTTTATAGAAATAATTGATATCTCATGCTTCACTTATATTATTTTTAGAGTCTTTAGAACAGCATGGTAGTTTGCTTTGGTTATGAATCTAGTCCTAATATGATGGGCATCCAAGAGGGATATAATAAAAACTTTCATATAAGTGCATTGAATACTAAGAGAAGTTTGATACTTGATGATTGTTTTGAGATATGGAGGTAATAATATCAAAGTCATGCTAGTTGAGTAGTTGTGAATTTGAGTAATATTTGTGTTGAAGTTTGCAAGTCCCATAGCATGCACGCATGGTAAACGTTGTGTAACAAATTTGAAACATGGGGTGTTCTTTGATTGTCTTCCTTATGAGTGGCGGTCGGGGACGAGCGATGGTCTTTTCCTACCAATCTATCCCCCTAGGAGCATGCGCGTAGTGCTTGGTTTTTGATGACCTGTAGATTTTGCAATAAGTATGTGAGTTCTTTATGACTAATGTTGAGTCCATGGATTATACGCACTCTCACCCTTCCACCATTGCTAGCCTCTTCGGTACCGTGCATTGCCCTTTCTCACATTGAGAGTTGGTGCAAACTTCGCCGGTGCATCCAAACCCCGTGATATGATACGCTCTTTCACACATAAACCTACTTATATCTTCCTCAAAACAGCCACCATACCTACCTATTATGGCATTTCCATAGCCATTCTGAGATATATTGCCATGCAACTTTCCACCATTCCGTTTATCATGACACATTCATCATTGTCATATTGCTTAGCATGATCATGTAGTTGACATAGTATTTGTGGCAAAGCCACCGTTCATAATTATTTCATACATGTCACTCTTGATTCATCGCAATCCCGGTACACCGCCGGAGGCATTCATATAGACTCATATCTTGTTCTAAGTATCGAGTTGTAATTCTTGAGTTGTAAGTAAATAGAAGTGTGATGATCATCATTTTCTAGAGCATTGTCCTAAGTGAGGAATAAATAAATAAAATAAAGGCCGTAAAAAAGAGAAGGCCCAAAAAAAGAGAAAGGCCATAAAAAAGGAGAAGGCCCAAAAAAAGGGGGAGAAAGACCATAAAAAAAGAGAAGGCCCAAAAAAATATGAGAGAAAAAGAGAGAAGGGACAATGCTACTATCCTTTGCCACACTTGTGCTTCAAAGTAGCACCATAATCCTCATGATAGAGAGTCTGTTGTTTTCTCACTTTCATATACTAGTGGGAATTTTTTATTATAGAACTTGGCTTGTATATTCCAACAATGGGCCTCCTCAAGTGCCCTAGGTCTTCGTGAGCAAGCAAGTTGGATGCACACCCACTTACTTTCTTTTGTTGAGCTTTCATACATTTATAGCTCTAGTGCATCCGTTGCATGGCAATCCCTACTCCTTGCATTGACATCAATTGATGGGCATCTCCCTAGCCCATTGATTAGCCGCGTCGATGTGAGACTTTATCCTTTTTGTCTTCTCCACATAACCCCCATCATCATATTCTATTCCACCCATAGTGCTATGTCCATGGCTCGCGCTCATGTATTGCGTGAAGGTTTATGAGTTTGAGATTACTAAACTATGAAACAATTGCTTGGCTTGTCATCGAGGTTTTGCATGATGAGAGAATTCTTGTGTGACGAAAATGGAGCATGACCAAATTATATGATTTTGTAGGGATGAACTTTCTTTGGCCATGTTATTTTGAGAAGACATGATTGCTTAGTTAGTATGCTTGAAGTATTATTGTTTCTATGTCAATATTAAACTTTTGTCTTGAATCTTATGGATCTGAACATTCATGCCAAAATAAAGAAGAATTACTTAGAGAAATATGTTATGTAGCATTCCACATCAAAATTTTTGTTTTTATCATTTACCTACTCGAGGACGAGCAGGAATTAAGCTTGGGGATGTTGATACGTCTCCAACGTATCTATAATTTTTGATTGTTCCATGCTATTATATTATCAACCTTGGATGTTTTATATGCATTTATATGCTATTTTATATGATTTTGGGACTAACCTATTAACCTAGAGCCCAGTGTCAGTTTGTGTTTTTTCCTTGTTTTAGAGTATCGCAGAAAAGGAAAATCAAACGGAGTCCAATTGACCTGAAACTTCATCGAACTTATTTTTGGAAGGAAAGCAACTCGGGAGACTTGGAGTCCATGTAAGGGAAGCAACGAGGAAGCCACGATGCAAGGGGGCGCACCCACCCCCCTGGGCGCGCCCTCCACCCTCATGGGCCCCTCATGGCTCCCCTGGCGTACTTCTTCCGCCTATTTATCTCCATATACCCTAAAACGATCGGGGAGCACAATAGATCGGGAGTTCCACCGCCAGAATCCTCCGTAGCCACCGAAAACCAATCTAGACCCGTTCCGGCTCCCTGCCGGAGGGGGCAATCCCTCTCCGGTGGCCATCTTCATCATCCCGGTGCTCTCCATGACGAGCAGGGAGTAGTTCTCACTCGGGGCTGAGGGTATGTACCAGTAGCTATGTGTTTGATCTCTCTCTCGTGTTCTTGAGGTGATACGATCTTGATGTATCGTGAGCTTTGCTATTATAGTTGGATCTTATGATGTTTTCTCCCTCTCTACTCTCTTGTAATAGATTGAGTTTCCCCTTTGAAGTTATCTTATCGAATTGAGTCTTTAAAGAGTTGAGAAAACTTGATGTATGTCTTGCCGTGCGTATCTGTGGTGACAATGGGATACCACGTGATTCACTTGATGTATGTTTTGGTGATCAACTTGCGGGTTCCACCCATGAACCTATGCATAGGGGTTGGCACACGTTTTCGTTGTGATTCTCCGGTAGAAACTTTGGGGTACTCTTTGAGGTTCTATGTGTTGGTTGAATAGATGAATCTGAGATTGTGTGATGCATATCGTATAATCATACCCACGGATACTTGAGGTGACATTGGAGTATCTAGGTGACATTAGGGGTTTAGTTGATTTGTGTCTTAAGGTGTTATTCTAGTAAGAACTCTAGGGTTGTTTGTGACACTTATAGGAATAGCCCAATGGATTGATTGGAAAGAATAACTTTGAGGTGGTTACGTACCCTACAATAATCTCTTCGTTCGTTCTCCGCTATTAGTGACTTTGGAGTGACTCTTTGTTGCGTGTTGAGGGATAGTTATGTGATCCAATTATGTTATTATTGTTGAGAGGACTTGCACTAGTGAAAGTATGAACCCTAGGCCTTGTTTCCTAGCATTGCAATACCGTTTGTGCTCACTTTTATCACTAGTTACCTTGCTGTTTTTATATTTTCAGATTACAAATACTATTATCTATCATCCATATACCACTTGCATCACCATCTCTTCGCTGAACTAGTGCACCTATACAACTTACCATTGTATTGGGTCTGTTGGGGACACAAGAGACTCTTTGTTATTTGGTTGCAGGGTTGCTTGAGAGAGACCATCTTCATCCTACGCCTCCTACGGATTGATAAACCTTAGGTCATCCACTTGAGGGAAATTTGCTACTGTCCTACAAACCTTTGCACTTGGAGGCCCAACAACGTCTACAAGAAGAAGGTTGTGTAGTAGACATCAGCCGCCACCACCGATTCGCCGCCGACAGCCGAGCTCTGGCCAGATCCGGGCCCGGCTACCCCTGGATCCGCTGCCCCGCGACCTTTTCCCGCCGGATCCGGCGCCGCCCCGGCCTCCTCCGCGCCCCGACGCCGCCTGTGAGCTCCGGTCAACTCCCTCCTCCTCTCCAGCTTCATCTCCGGCGAATGTCCCGGCGAACCGCGAGATTCGTGCCGCATTGATTTCCATGCAAACCCTAGGTTGACCCCGAAATTCCTTCAAGTCCTGTAATTTTTTCATTGTGATGCCCTCTTTGGCATGCCATAAATCCATGCTCGTAGCTCCGGTTCTTGCATACGATATGTCGAAATGGTCGTGTCGTGATGCTCTTCATGATAATGTCATTTTCATGCAAGTTACTATCCATATTGATGCCATTATCCTCGTTGCAAAACTGCTATATGATGTTAACTGATGTCTGTTAACAGAACTTGATGATTTGTCTTTTTTGTTGCATTTTGTGTGTGCATCCTATGAGCATGATGTCTACATGTTTTATGAGCTCCAACATGCCATATTTACAAGGATGCAAGTCTTGTATTTTTTTGATCTATGTGGTGACTAGCACAAGCATGCAAAGTGGACTTCATAATATTGTTGTTTTCAGCCACTTGGTGATTTTGCTGAGTCCTTTTGTAATGCCCCAAGACCGTTGCGCCAGGTGTCGTCCAGTTATTCGTCGTCGTTGCCATGTCATGTGCTTGCGTGTTGCATCTTGTCATGTCATCATGTGCATTGCATCATCATGTTTTAAAACTTGCATCTGCCCCGGTCTCCTCGTCCTCTCCGTTGTCCGTTCTGAGCCCAACCACACTGGCACACGCGGTGTTGTTTTGTTGTCAGTAGACCGCCTGCCAAGTTTCATCGCATTCGGAGTCCGTTTGATGCCCCAACGGATAAATATAGCGGCAATAGTAGCCGGTCTAACGTCGGACGTTTTCGGTCTCCGGAAACAGTCGTCGGGCCTCCCTCTCTTCTCTTCTCTCAGCTCGAGACCGTCTACACAGCCCACTACCTATCGCCAGGCCCAACCTAACCTCTCTCGTCAGCCCGCGGCACTCCTCGCGCGCGTCCGAAAAGTTGTCCCGGACCCGACTCGAGCAGTCGTCACCGTTGGGTCCGGATCATCCCCTAACATCTACAAAACATCACAGTTTTCTCATTTGGATTCCCTACCTATTTTATTCTCGTCCGTCGGTTTTCGATCCGATGATCCAAATCCCTCTCTTTTAATCCTTTTGCTATATATATCAAACAAAACCCTAAAAACTAGGTCTCTTGTCCCCCTCAGCCGCCGCCGCCACACTCAAATCCCACCTCGGGATCCTCCCAGATCCCCTTTCTCCTTGTTTTCCTCCTCCACCCAATCCTGAAGGCGCAGCCACCTCTCTCCAAGATCCTCTCGGCCTCTACCTACCAGTCCATCCAGCCATCCACCGGCCGGCCGCCCCTGGTCTCCCTCGCCTCCTGTGCCTCTGCTCATCGCGAGCCAACCAGAGCCTCCTCTGCTCAATCCCGAGGGGATCACGAGCAGCGCGTTCCACCGATGACCGAACCAGCAGGCCCCGTGCCCCTCCGCGCTCGTGCAGGCGCTCCTCGAGCCACCCTCGTCTGTCGCCCCGCCTCAAGTCCGTCGATGCCAAGCGCTGCCCTGACCTTCCTGCGGCCACTTCTCCTCCCCCTGCTCCTCCATGCGGTGCCATCCGGCGACTAAGACGAACGGGAACCCCACCGGGGCTCCTTCTCTACGCCCTCTCCTGGAGCCACCCGCTGCTGCTGCTCTTCTTCGAGGCGCAAGTCCCGCCGCGGCTGCTGCTCTGCTCCTGCCTCTGTGGAGCTCCCACGCAGATCCTCACCATCGTTCCGCGTCGGATCCGGCCGGGGGCCGCTGGATCTCGCCGCCTCCGCCATGAACCCGTCCATCCCCGACCTCCTGTGCGCGCCGCCACGGCCTCTGCATCATCTACATCGAGCAGGTGGTTGCCTGCTCGAGCCTCTACCTCGCTCGCCCGTGTTGACCTCGTCCCAGCGCGCATGGACCGGTCAACTCCGTCCCCTGGGCCGGCCCTTCTCCTCCTCTTCTTCCAGCCAGACCTTGGCCCGATGTGAGAAACTCCTCCAGCCTGATCATGTTCGGCCCGATAGCTCAGATTCGGTCCATATATGTTTTTGCTGTGCGCTGCGATTTTCCTAATTGTTCAAAAAACTGCAGTTTTACAGAATGACCCCTAACCTCCATGCATATTGTAACTCTCAAACCATGCATCACATGTAAATAATTTATATATGGAAAATGCTTAAAATTGTGTCTAGTTTCATAATATGCAACTTTCATCTATGTTTAAAATGTTTAAAATGCCGTTTGGCTAAATTTGCTCCTATGCCATGCTAAAATGATTTAATTCATAACTATTTAACCGTAGCTCCGAATTTAATAAACTTTATATGTAAATGGGGTAGAATAATGCCTAGTTTAACATGGTGCTTTCACCTTAGATGTTTAACAACTCTAAAATATTGTTTAGGGCAGAACAGTACCAAGCCTAAATATGCATATGGGGATTTACCGGAATTGTTGTTCGTTGCTTCCGGCCTCATTTAAACTTGCCTAGATTAGATAGTTTTATTATGCTTCACCCTCTTGCCATGCTAACAACATTTAATCTTGTTGGGTACATAAACGAGAGAGAACTAAGTAATTGATGTGGTGTTCCGTCAATATGCAACTCGTTGCATATTGAGCTCCACTTAACTTGTAGTTTTGTTGGTGCCCCTTGCCAAGCCATGCATATTTAAACCGGACATGCATCATACTTGTTTGCGCATCGTGCCATGCTTATGTGATGGTTGTTTACTATGTTGTGTGCTTCTTTCCAGTGTTTGCTTCTTCGGGTTGGTTCCGATAACGTCGCGTTTGTGAGGACCCGTTCGTCTACGTCCGTTTGTCTTCTTCATGGACTCGTTCTTCTTCCTTGTGGGATCTCAGGCAAGATGACCATACCCTCGAAATCACTTCTATCTTTGCTTGCTAGATGCTCGCTCTTTTGCTATGCCTATGTTGCGATACCTACCACTTGCTTATCATGCCTCCGATATTGTTGAACCAAGCCTCTAACACACCTTGTCCTAGCAAACCGTTGTTTGGCTATGTTACCGCTTTGCTCAGCCCCTCTTATAGCGTTGTTAGTTGCAGGTGAAGATTGAAGTTTGTTCCTTGTTGGAATATGGAGATGTTGTTCCTTGTTGGAACATGTTTACTTGTTGGGATATCACAATATCTCTTATTTAATTAATGCATCTCTACACTTGGTAAAGGGTGGAAGGCTCGGCCTTATGCCTGGTGTTTTGTTCTACTCTTGCCGCCCTAGTTTCCGTCATATCGGTGTTATGTTCCCGGATTTTGCGTTCCTTACACGGTTGGGTTATAATGGGAACCCCTTGATAGTTCGCCTTGAGTAAAACTCCTCCAACAATGTCCAACATTGGTTTTACCATTCGCCACCTAGCCTTTTCTTTCCCTTGGGTTCTGCAGACTCAAGGGTCATCATTATTTTAACCCCCCCCCCCGGGCCAGTGCTCCTCTGAGTGTTGGTCCAAACTTTCAGCTGCCGGTGGCCACCAGGGGCAACTCTGGGCTGGCCTACCCGTACCTAAGACAATTTGAGTGTGCCCTGAGAAAGAGATATGTGCAGCTCCTATCGGGCTTTGTCGGCACATTCGGGCGGTGTTGCTGGTTTAGTTTTACCTTGTCGAAATGTCTTGTAACCGGGATTCCGAGTCTGATCGGGTCTTCCCGCTAGAAGGAATATCCTTCGTTGACCGTGAGAGCTTGTCATGGGCTAAGTTGGGACACCCCTGCAGGGATTTGAACTTTCGAAAGCCGTGCCCGCGGTTATGGGCAGATGGGAATTTGTTAATGTCCGGTTGTAGAAAACCTGAAGTTGACCTTAATTAAAATATATCAACCGCGTGTGTTATCATGATGGTCTCTTCTCGGCAGAGTCCGGGAAGTGAACACGGTGTTGGAGTTATGTTTGACGTAGGTTGTTCTAGGATCACTTCTTGATCATAGTTTCACGATCGTGCTTTGCCTTCTCTTCTCGCTCTCTTTTGCGTACATGTTAGCCACCATATATGCTAGTCGCTTGCTGCAGCTCCACCTCATACCTTTACCTTACCCATAAGCTTAAATATTCTTGATCGCGAGGGTGCGAGATTGCTGAGTCCCCGTGACTCACAGATACTTCCAAAACCAGCTTGCAGGTCCCGATGAGTCCATGCAAATGACACAACCAAGCTCAAGGAGGAGCTCTTTGAAGATCTTGTCCTTTGTGTTTTTTCGTTCTAGTTGATCAGTAGTGGAGCCCAGTTGGGGTCGATCGGGGACCTTTGTCGCATTTGGGGTTCTTCTTTTATTTTGGTTTCGTAGTCGGACCTTGATTGTATCTGGTTGATGTAATGCTTTATTCCTGTAATTGTGTGAAGTGGCGATTGTAAGCCAACTATGTATCTTTTTCCCTTATGTATTACATGGGTTGTGTGAAGATTACCTCACTTGCGACATTGCTTTCAATGCGGTTATGCCTCTAAGTCGTGCTTCGACACGTGGGAGATATAGCCGCATCGAGGGCATTACACCTTTTCCTGTTACATTTTGATGCCATGTAACCTTATTGCTACGATGAGATAAATGCAGATTTTGAGATAGTTCAGTAAGAATGTTTTGTAGATGTGGTGTTTCTCTATCCATTCATGCCTCTAGATGCAATTATGTAGTACTCTAGCATGTCGTTTTCTTGCTCTACATGTGCTAAATATTATTCCTGACAGATTGTTAACATGATAATTCAATATTGCCATGTGTTTTTCTAGTGCTGCATGAATCCTACGAACTTTATCTTGCCATGTTTAGCTTCTTGAACATGTCTACTTACTGTTGGTTACCTTGCAATGCCATGAAATGCTTTGTAGTGAGTGGCATGAGCTTGCGAAGTTGCTATCATGAATCTGTTCCTGCCATGCTCTGTTTTTCTTCCAAGTCTGAAACTATTAACATAACTTGCCATGTTTGCATGGGTGCTACATTATTTTCCATGCCTCTTTGGTTAAAGTTCAATAAGGGAGTTTTGTTCTATGTGTTTAGTACTAGCATGCCATGCATTTGTTTGCCATGTTATCTTCGTGTAGAATGTTGTTTGCTTGCTTTAAACATTGCTTCCTGATGCTGTTTTTGACATGTTAGTAATTTCTCTAAGTCTGTGAATCTGTTATCATTTGCATTTTTTCCATGCTATTTTGAGCTTGTTCCAGTGAGAACTAGCAGGAGCTTAGTGTTCATGATTTGTGGAGCTTCATGTGTACTTTATGCTCATATGCTTTGTTGCTATGTTGGAGTGCAGTAGATTAGTTTCTTGTTGCACTCTAAGTGCTATCATGTTGTTAATCACAGATTTGCATCATCCTTGTATTGCTTGTCATTTGCAAACCGTGCATCCGATTCCAGTGATCCTTATATCGATTTCGACCGGAATCACCTTATCTTTCCAGCGGCATACTTGTTCTGACAAGTTGATGCCTTTTTCATCCTTTTCCTTCCGGAGTACCATATGCATTGCATATCATATCTTGTATTCCATGCCATGTATTGCATCGTGTTGCTTGTGCATTGCACTGTGATTGATTGTTGTTCCATTGCTCGTGTTCTTGCTTTGGGTAGAGTTGGGAGACGAGTATGTGAATGAGGAACCTATTGAGTATGCTAACGAGGATCAAGCTTTCGACAACTTTGAGTACATTGCAGGCAAGATGACCACACCCTCAATATCACTTCTATCTTTGCTTGCTAGTTGTTCACTCTATCGCTATGTCGCGCTACCTATCACTTGTTTATCATGCCTCCCATATTGCCATGTCAAGCCTCTAACCCACCTTCCTATCAAACCATTGTTTGGCTATGATACCGCTTTTGCTCAGCCCCTCTTATAGTGTTGTTAGTTGCAGGTGAAGTTGAAGTTTGCTCCATGTTGGTTCATGTTTATGTTGGGATATCACAATATCTTTTATTCTAATTAATGCATCTATATACTTGGTAAAGGGTGGAAGGCTCGGTCTTATTCCTGGTGTTTTGTTCCACTCTTGCCGCCCTAGTTTCCGTCATACATGTGTTATGTTCCTTGATTTTGCGTTACTTACGCGGTTGGGCCTATGGGACCCCCTTGACAGTTCGCTTTAAATAAAACTCCTCCAGCAAGGCCCAACCTTGGTTTTACATTTGCCTAACAACCTATAACTTTCCCTTGGGTTCTGCAGACCCGAGGGTCATATTTATTTTAACCCCCCCCCCCCCCCCCGGGGCCTATGTTGCAAGGTGTGAAATTGAACACGGCTCAATGCCCGACCTCAGCAAAAGAGAGAGAAAAGATGAGTGTCATCTCCTATGACTAAGCCATAGGCTCTATTATGTATGCCATGTCGTGTGCCAGACCTGATGTGAACCTTGCCGTAAGTTTGGTAGGGAGGTACCAAAGTAATCCCGGCATGGAACACTGGACAGTGCTCAAGAATATCCTAAAGTACCTGAAAAGGACTAAGGATATGTTTCTCATTTATGGAGGTGACGAAGAGCACGTCGTAAAAGGTTACATCGATGCTAGCTTCGACACAAATCTGGATGACTCCAAGTCACAAACCGGATACGTGTACATTTTGAATGGTGGGGTAGTCAGCTGGTGCAGTTGCAAGCAAAGCATCGTGGCGGGATCTACATGTGAAGCGGAGTACATAGCAGCCTCGGAGGCAGCACAGGAAGCAGTCTGGATGAAGGAGTTCATCACCGACCTAGGAGTTATTCCTAATGCGTCGGGCCCAATGACTCACTTATGTGACAACACTGGAGCTATTGTCCTTGCCAAGGAGCCCAGGTTTCACAAGAAGACCAGGCATATCAAGCATCGCTTGAACTCCATTGGTGAATATATTCAGGATGGAGACATAGATATTTGTAAAGTGCATACTGATCTGAATGTCGCAGATCCGTTGACTAAACCTCTTCCGCGAGCAAAAAATGATCAACACCAGAACTCTATGGGTGTTCGATTCATCACAATGTAACTAGATTATTGACTCTAGTGCATGTGGGAGACTATTGGAAATATGCCCTAGAGGCAATAATAAAGTGGTTATTATTATATTTCCGTATTCATGATAATTGTCTATTGTTCATGCTATAATTGTATTAACCGGAAACCGTAATACATGTGTGAATACGTAGATCGTAATATGTCCCTAGTAAGCCTCTAGTTAACTAGCTCGTTGATCAATATATGGTCATGATTTCCTGACCATGGACATTGGATGTCACTGATAACGAGATCACATCATTGGGAGAATGATGTGATGGACTAGACCCAATCCTAAGCGTAGCACAAGATCGTGTAGTTTCTTTGCTAAAGCTTTTCTAATGTCAAGTATCATTTCCTTAGACCATGAGATTGTGCAACTCCCGGATACCGTAGGAATGCTTTGGGTGTACCAAATGTCACAACGTAACTGGGTGGATATAAAGGTGCACTACAGGTACCTCCGAAAGTATCAGTTGGGTTGGCAAGAATCGAGACTGGGATTTGTCACTCCGTATGACGGAGAGGTATCTCTGGGCCCAGTCGGTAATGCATCATCATAACAAGCTCAATGTGACTAAGGAGTTAGCCACGGTATCATGTGTTATGGAACGAGTAAAGAGACTTGTCGGTAATGAGATTGAACGAGGTATGGGGATATCGACGATCGAATCTCGGGCAAGTAACATACCGATGGACAAAGGGAATTGCATACGGGATTGGTTGAATCCTTGACATCATGGTTCATCTGATGAAATCATCGTGGAACATGTGGGAGCCAACATGGGTATCCAGATCCCATTGTTGGTTATTGGCTGGAGAGATGTCTCGGTCATGTCTGCATGGTTCCCGAACCCGTAGGGTCTACACACTTAAGGTTTGGTGACGCTAGAGTTGTTATGGGAAATAGTATGTGGTTATCGAAGGTTGTTAGGAGCTCCAGATGAGATCTCGGACGTCATGAGGAGTTTCGGAATGGTCCGGAGATGAAGATTTATATGTGGGAAGTCCTTATTCGGTCGCCGGAAGTGTTCGAGGGGTTATCGGTATTGTACCGGGACCACCGAAGGGGTTTCGGGGGTCCACCGGGAGGGTCCACCTGCCCCGGAGGGCCATCTGGGCAGAATATAGAGGGGAACCAGCCCCTAGGTAGGCTGGGCGCCAACTCGCCCCTAGGGTCCATGCTCCTAGGGTTGGGGGAAACCCTAGAGGGGGCGCCCCCACCTAGCTTGGTGAAGGAAATATGCCCTAGAGGCAATAATAAAGTTATTATTTATTTCCTTATTTCATGATAAATGTTTATTATTCATGCTAGAATTGTATTAACCGGAAACATAATACATGTGTGAATACATAGACAAACTTATTGTCACTAGTATGCCTCTACTTGACTAGCTCGTTAATCAAAGATGGTTATGTTTCCTAACCATGAACAAAGTGTTGTTATTTGATTAACGAGGTCACATCATTAGTAGAATGACCTGATTGACATGACCCATTCCATTAGCTTAGCACCCGATCGTTTAGTATGTTGCTATTGCTTTCTTCATGACTTATACATGTTCCTATAACTATGAGATTATGCAACTCCCGTTTACCAGAGGAACACTTTGGGTACTACCAAATGTCACAACGTGACTGGGTGATTATAAAGGAGTACTACAGGTGTCTCCAAAGGTACATGTTGGGTTGGCGTATTTCGAGATAAGGTTTTGTCACTCCGATTGTCGGAGAGGTATCTCTGGGCCCTCTCGGTAACGCACATCACATAAGCCTTGCAAGCATTGCAACTAATGAGTTAGTTGCGAGATGATGTATTACAGAACGAGTAAAGAGACTTACCGGTAACGAGATTGAACTAGGTATTGGGTACCGACGATCGAATCTCGGGCAAGTAACATACCGATGACAAACGGGAACAACGTATGTTGTTATGCGGTCTGACCGATAAAGATCTTCGTAGAATATGTAGGAGCCAATATGGGCATCCAGGTCCCACTATTGGTTATTGACCGGAGACATGTCTCGGTCATGTCTACATTGTTCTCGAACCCGTAGGGTCCGCACACTTAAGGTTACGATGACAGTTATATTATGAGTTTAGGCATTTTGATGTACCAAAGGTTGTTCGGAGTCCCGGATGTGATCACGGACATGACGAGGAGTCTCGAAATGGTCGAGACGTAAAGATTGATATATTGGAAGCCTATGTTTGGATATCGGAAGTGTTCCGGGTGAAATCGGGATTTTACCGGAGTACCAGGAAGGTTACCGGAACCCCCCGGGAGCTAAATGGGCCATGATGGGCCTTAGTGGAAAAGAGAAGAGGCAGTCCTACATGGGCTGCGTGCCTCCCCCTTCCCCTAGTCCTATTAGGACAAGGAGAGGTGGCTGGCCCCCTCTCTCTCTTTTCCCCCTCCGCGAATCCTATTCCAACCAGGATTGGGGGGGGGGGGGAATCCTACTCCCAGAGGGAGTAGGACTCTCCTGGCGCGCCACACCTTGGCCGGCCAGCCTCCCCCCCTCTAGTCCTTTATATACTAAGGCAGAGGCACCCTAGAACACACAAGTTGATCCACGTGATCTATTCCTTAGCCGTGTGCGGTGCCCCCTGCCACGATAATCCTCGATAATACTGTAGCGGAGTTTAGGCGAAGCCCTGCTGCTGTAGTGCATTAAGATCATCACCACGCTGTCGTGCTGACGGAACTCTTCCCCGACACTTTGCTGGATCAGAGTCCGGGGATCGTCATCGGGCTGAACGCGTGCTCGAACTCGGAGGTGCCGTAGTTTCGGTGCTTGATTGGTTGGATCGTGAAGACGTACGACTACTTCCTCTACGTCGTGTCAACGCTTCCGCAGTCGGTCTGCGTGGGTACGTAGACAACACTCTCCCCTCTCATTGGTATGCATCACATGATCTTGCGTGTGCGTAGGAAAATTTTGAAATTACTATGAAACCCAACAGTGGTATCAGAGCCTAGGTTATTTATGTTGATGTTATATGCACGAGTAGAACACAAGTGAGTTGTGGGCGATATAAGTCATACTACCTACCAGCATGTCATACTTTGGTTCGGCGGCATTGTTGGACGAGACGACCCGGACCAACCTTACGCGTACGCTTACGCGAGACCGGTTCCCCCGACGTGCTTTGCACACAGGTGGCTTGCGGGCGACTGTCTCTCCAACTTTAGTTGAACCAAGTATGGCTACACCCGGTCCTTGCGAAGGTTAAAACGGAGTCTATTTGACAAACTATCGTTGTGGTTTTGATGCGTAGGTGAGATTGGTTCTTACTTAAGCCCGTAGCAGCCACGTAAAACTTGCAACAACAAAGTAGAGGACGTCTAACTTGTTTTTGCAGGGCATGTTGTGATGTGATATGGTCAAGGCATGATGCTGAATTTTATTGTATGAGATGATCATGTTTTGTAACCGAGTTATCGGCAACTGGCAGGAGCCTTATGGTTGTCGTTTTATTGTATGCAATGCAATCGCGATGTAATGCTTTACTTTATTACTAAGCGGTAGTGATAGTCGTGGAAGCATAAGATTGGCGAGACGACAATGGTGCTACGATGGAGATCAAGGTGTCGCGCCAGTGACGATGGTGATCACAACGGTGCTTCGGAGATGGAGATCACAAGCACAAGATGATGATGGCCATATCATATCACTTATATTGATTGCATGTGATGTTTATCCTTTGATGCATCTTATCTTGCTTTGATTGACGGTAGCATTATAAGATGATCTCTCACTAAATTATCAAGAAGTGTTCTCCCTGAGTATGCACCGTTGCCAAAGTTCGTCGTGCCCAGACACCACGTGATGATCGGGTGTGATAAGCTCTACGTCCATCTACAACGGGTGCAAGCCAGTTTTGCACACGCAGAATACTCAGGTTAACTCTTGACGAGCCTAGCATATGCAGATATGGCCTCGGAACACGGAGACCGAAAGGTCGAGCGTGAATCATATAGAAGATATGATCAACATAACGATGTTCACCATTGAAAACTACTCCATCTCACGTGATGATCGGTTATGGTTTAGTTGATTTGGATCACGTAATCACTTAGAGGATTAGAGGGATGTCTATCTAAGTGGGAGTTCTTTCATTAATTTGACTAACTGAACTTAAATTTATCATGAACTTAGTCCTGGTAGTATTTTGCAAATTATGTTGTAGATCAATAGCTCGCGTTGTTGCTTTCATATGTTTATTTTGATATGTTCCTAGAGAAAATTGTGTTGAAAAATGTTAGTAGCAAAGATGCGGATTGGATCCGTGATCTGAGGTTTATCCTCATTGCTGCACAGAAGAATTATGTCCTTGATGCACCGCTAGGTGACGGGCCTATTGCAGGAGCAGATGCAGACGTTATGAACGTTTGGCTAGCTCAATATGATGACTACTTGATAGTTTAGTGCACCATGCTTAACAGCTTAGAATCGGGACTTCAAAGATGTTTTGAACATCATGGAGCATATGAGATGTTCCAGGAGTTGAAGTTAATATTTCAAGCAAATACCCAAGTTGAGAGATATAAAAGTCTCCAACAAGTTCTATAGCTAAAAGATGGAGGAGAATCGCTCAACTAGTGAGCATGTGCCCAGATTGTCTGAGTACAACAATCGCTTGAATCAAGTGGGAGTTAATCTTCCAGATAAGATAGTGATTGAAAGAATTCTCTAGTCACCATCACTAAGTTAGTAGAACTTTGTGATGAACTATGATATGCAAGGGATAACGGAAACGATTCCCAAGCTCTTCATAATGCAGAAATTGACGAAGGTAGAAATCGAGAAAAACATCAAGTGTTGATGGTAGACAAGACCACTAGTTTCAAGAAAAGGGCAGAGGGAAGAAGGGGAACTTCAAGAAGAACAGCAAGCAAGTTGCTGCTCAAGTAAAGAAGCCCAAGTCTGGTCCTAAGCCTGAGACTAAGTGTTTCTACTGCAAAGGGACTGGTCACTGGAAGCGGAACTACCCCAAGTGATTGGAAGATAAGAAGGATGGCAAAGTGAACATAAGTATATTTGATATACATGTTATTGATGTGTACTTTACTAGTGTTTATAGCAACCCCTCAGTATTTGATACAAGTTCAGTTGCTAAGATTAGTAACTCGAAACGGGAGTTGCAGAATGAACAGAGACTAGTTAAGGGTGAAGTGACGATGTGTGTTGGAAGTGGTTCCAAGATTGATATGATCATCATCACACACTCCCTATACTTTCGGTATTAGTGTTGAACCTAAATAAGTGTTATTTGGTGTTTGCGTTGAGCATGAGTATGATTTGATCATGTTTATTGTAATACGGTTATTCATTTAAGTAAAAGAATAAATTGTTGTTCTGTTTACATGAATAAAACCTTATATGGTTACACACCCAATGAAAATAGTTCATTGGATCTCGATCTTAATGATACACATATTCATAATATTGAAACCAAAAGATGCAAAGTTAATAATGATAGTGCAACTTATTTGTGGCACTGCCGTTTAGGTCATATTGGTGTAAAGCGCATGAAGAAACTCCATGCTGATGGGATTTTGGAATCACTTGATTATCAATCACTTGATGCTTGCGAACCATGCCTTATGGGCAAGATTACTAAAACGCCGTTCTCCGGAACAATGGAGCGAGCAACAGATTTGTTGGAAATCATACATACTGATGTATGTGGTCCGATGAATATTGAGGCTCGCGACAAGTATCATTATTTTCTGATCTTCACAGATGATTTGAGCAGATATGAGTATATCTACTTGATGAAACATAAGTCTGAAACATTTGAAAAGTTCAAAGAATTTCAGAGTGAAGTGAAAAATCATCGTAACAAGAAAATAAAATTTCTACGATCTGATCGTAGAGAAGAGTATTTGAGTTACTAGTTTGGCCTTCAGTTAAAAACAATGTGAAATAGTTTCACTACTCACGCCACCTGGAACACCGCAATGTAATGGTGTGTCCGAACGTCATAACCGTACTTTATTAGATATGGTGCGATCTATGATGTCTCTTACCGATCTACCACTATCGTTTTGGGGTTATGCATTAGAGACAACTGCATTCACGTTAAATAGGGCACCATCTAAGTCCGTTGAGACGACACAATCTGAACTGTGGTTTGGCAAGAAACCAAATTTGTCGTTTCTTAAAGTTTGGGGCTGCGATGCTTATGTGAAAAAGCTTCAACCTGATAAGCTCGAACCCAAATCGGAGAAATGTGTCTTCATAGGATACCCAAAGGAGACTGTTGGGTACACCTTCTATCACAGATCCGAAGGCAAGACATTCGTTGCTAAGAATGGATCCTTTCTAGAGAAGGAGTTTCTCTCGAAAGAAGTGAGTGGGAGGAAAGTAGAACTTGACGAGGTAACTGTACCTGCTCCTTTATTGGAAAGTAGTACATCACAGAAAACTGTTTCTGCGACACCTACACCAATAAGTGAGGAAGCTAATGATGATGGTCATGAAACTTCAGATCAAGATACTACTGAACCTCGTAGATCAACCAGAGTAAGATCCGTGCCAGTGTGGTACGGTAATCCTGTTCTGGAAATCATGCTACTAGATCATGATGAACCTACGAACTATGAAGAAGCAATGGTGAGCCCAGATTCCGCAAAGTGGCTTGAAGCCATGAAATCTGAGATGGGATCCATGTATGAGAACAAAGTATGGACTTTGGTTGACTTGCCCGATGATCGGCAAGCCATAGAAAATAAATGGATCTTCAAGAGGAAGACGGACGCTGATAGTAGTGTTACTATCTACAAAGCTAGAATTGTCACAAAAGGTTTTCGACAAGTTCAAGGTGTTGACTACGATGAGATTTTCTCACTCGTATCTATGCTTAAGTCTGTCCGAATCATGTTAGCAATTGCCGCATTTTATGAAATCTGGCAAATGGATAAACAAAACTGCATTCCTTAATGGATTTATTAAAGAAGAGTTGTATATGATACAACCAGAAGGTTTGTCAATCCTAAAGGTGCTAAAAAAATATGCAAAGCTCCAGCGATCCATCTATGGACTGGTGCAAGCATCTCGGAGTTGGAATATATGTTTTGATAAGTTGATCAAAGCATACAGTTTTATACAGACTTGCGGTGAAGCCTGTATTTACAAGAAAGTGAGTGGGAGCACTACAGCATTTCTGATAAGTATATGTGTATGACATATTGTTGATCGGAAATAATGTAGAATTATTCTGTAAAGCATAAAGGAGTGTTTGAAAGGAGTTTTCAAAGAAAGACTTCGGTGAAGCTGCTTACATATTGAGCATCAAGATCTATAGAGATAGATCAAGACGCTTGATAAGTTTTTTCAATAAGTACATACCTTGACAAGATTTTGAAGTAGTTCAAAATGGAGCAGTCAAAGAAAGAGTTCTTGCCTGTGTTACAAGGTGTGAAATTGAGTAAGACTTAATGCCCGACCACTGCAGGAGATAGAGAGAATATGAAAGATGTTCCCTATGTATCAGCCATAGGATCTATCATGTATGCAATGCTGTGTACCAGACCCGATGTGTGCCTTGCTATAAGTCTAGCAGGGAGGTACCAAAGTGATCTAAGAGTAGATCACTGGACAGCGGTCAAAATTATCCTTAGTGGAATAAGGAAATGTTTCTCGATTATGGATGTGACAAAAAGGTTCGCCGTAAAGGGTTATGTCGATGCAAGTTTTGACACTGATCTGGATGACTCTAAGTCTCGATCTAGATACATATTGAAAGTGGGAGAAATTAGCTAGAGTAGCTCCGTGCAGAGCATTATAGACATAGAAAATTGCAAAATACATAACGGATCTGAATGTGAAAGACCGTTAACTAAGATTCTCTCACAAGCAAAACATGATCACACCTTAGTACTCTTTGGGTGTTAATCGCATAGCGATGTGAACTGGATTACTGAATCTAGTAAACCCTTTGGGTGTTGGTCACATGGCGATGTGAACTATGGGTGTTAATCACATGATGATGTGAACTATCGATGTTGATCACATAGTGATGTGATCTAGATTATTGACTCTAGTGCAAGTGGGAGACTGAAGGAAATATGCCCTAGAGGCAATAATAAAGTTATTATTTATTTCCTTATTTCATGATAAATGTTTATTATTCATGCTAGAATTGTATTAACCGGAAACATAATACATGTGTGAATACATAGACAAACTTATTGTCACTAGTATGCCTCTACTTGACTAGCTCGTTAATCAAAGATGGTTATGTTTCCTAACCATGAACAAAGTGTTGTTATTTGATTAACGAGGTCACATCATTAGTAGAATGATCTGATTGACATGACCCATTCCATTAGCTTAGCACCCGATCGTTTAGTATGTTGCTATTGCTTTCTTCATGACTTATACATGTTCCTATAACTATGAGATTATGCAACTCCCGTTTACCGGAGGAACACTTTGGGTACTACCAAACTTCACAACGTGACTGGCTGATTATAAAGGAGTACTACAGGTGTCTCCAAAGGTACATGTTGGGTTGGCGTATTTCGAGATTAGGTTTTGTCACTCCGATTGTCGGAGAGGTATCTCTGGGCCCTCTCGGTAATGCACATCACATAAGCCTTGCAAGCATTGCAACTAATGAGTTAGTTGCGAGATGATGTATTACAGAACGAGTAAAGAGACTTACAGGTAACGAGATTGAACTAGGTATTGGATACCGACGATTGAATCTCGGGCAAGTAACATACCGATGACAAAGGGAACAACGTATGTTGTTATGCGGTCTGACCGAGATCTTCGTAGAATATGTAGGAGCCAATATGGGCATCCAGGTCCCGCTATTGGTTATTGACCGGAGACATGTCTCGGTCATGTCTACATTGTTCTCGAACCCGTAGGGTCCGCACACTTAAGGTTACGATGACAGTTATATTATGAGTTTAGGCATTTTGATGTACCAAAGGTTGTTCGGAGTCCCGGATGTGATCACGGACATGACAAGGAGTCTCGAAATGGTCGAGACGTAAAGATTGATATATTGGAAGCCTATGTTTGGATATCGGAAGTGTTCCGGGTGAAATCGGGATTTTACCGGAGTACCGGGAAGGTTACCAGAACCCCCCGGGAGCTAAATGGGCCATGATGGGCCTTAGTGGAAAAGAGAAGAGGCAGAGGGAGTAGGACTCTCCTGGCGCACCACACCTTGGCCGGCCAGCCTCCCCCCTCTAGTCCTTTATATACTGAGGCAGAGGCACCCTAGAACACACAAGTTGATCCACGTGATCTATTCCTTAGCCGTGTGCGGTGCCCCCTGCCACCATAATCCTCGATAATACTGTAGCGGAGTTTAGGCGAAGCCCTGCTGCTGTAGTGCATCAAGATCGTCACCACGCCGTCATGCTGACGGAACTCTTCCCCGACACTTTGCTGGATCGGAGTCCGGGGATCGTCATCGGGCTGAACGTGTGCTCGAACTCGGAGGTGTCGTAGTTTCGGTGCTTGATCGGTTGGATCGTGAAGACGTACGACTACTTCCTCTACGTCGTGTCAACGCTTCCGCAGTCGGTCTGCGTGGGTACGTAGACAACAATCTCCCCTCTTGTTGCTATGCATCACATGATCTTGCGTGTGCGTAGGAAAATTTTGAAATTACTATGAAACCCAACACTTGGGGGGCAAGCCTCCCCCTTGGCAGCCACCCCCCTCTAGATGCATCTAAGGGGGGAGGCCCCCTCTCCCTTGCCCCTATATATAGTGGGGGTGGGAGGGATAACGCACCCTTCCCCTGGCGCAGCCCCTCCCCTCTCCTATACCTCCTCCTCCTCCGTGGCACTTGGCGAAGCTTTGCCGGAGAACCACGAGCTCCATCACCACCATGTCGTCGTGCTGTCATAGTTCTCCCTCAACTTCTCCTCTCCCCTTGCTGGATCAAGAAGGAGGAGATGTCCCCGGGCTATACCTGTGTTGAACGCGGAGGCGCCGTTGTTCGGTGCTTAGATCGGAATCGACCGCGATCTGAATCGCTGCGTGCATGACTCCACCAACCGTGTTCTTGTAACTCTTCCGCTTAGCGATCTTCAAGGGTATGGAGATGCACTCCCTCTCTCTCGTTGCTAGTATCTTCTAGATTGATCTTGGTGACACGTAGGAATTTTTTTGAATTATTGCTACGTTCCCCAATAGTGGCATCATGAGCTAGGTCTATGCGTAGATTCTATGCATGAGTAGAACACAAAGTAGTTGTGGGCAATGATTTGTTCAATTTGCTTATCGTTACTAGTCTTATGTTGATTCAGCGGTATTGTGGGATGAAGCGGCCCGGACCGACCTTACACGTACGCTTACATGAGACTGGTTCCACCGACTGACATGCACTTGATGCATAAGGTGGCTAGCGGGTGTCTGTCTCTCCCACTTTAGTCGGATCGGATTCGATGAAAAGGGTACTTATGAAGGGTAAATAGCAATTGGCATATCACCGTTGTGGTTTTGCGTAGGTAAGAAACATTCTTGCTATAAACCCATAGCAGCCACGTAAAACATGCAACAACAATTAGAGGACGTCTAACTTGTTTTTGCAGGGTATGCTATGTGATGTGATATGGCCAAAAGGATGTGATGAATGATATATGTGATGTATGAGATTGATCATGTTCTTGTAATAGGAATCACGACTTTCATGTCGATGAGTATGACAACTGGCAGGAGCCATAGGAGTTGTCTTAATTTATTGTATGACCTACATGTAAACGGAAACGCCATGTAATTACTTTACTTTATTGCTAACCGTTAGCCATAGTAGTAGAAGTAATAGTTGGCGAGACAACTTCATGAAGACACGATGATGGAGATCATGTTATCATGCCGGTGACGATGGTGTTCATGTCGCGCCTCGAAGATGGAGATCAAAGGCACAAGATGATATTGGTCATATCATGTCACTTTATGATTTGCATGTGATGTTTGTCATGTTTACATCTTATTTTCTTAGAACGACGGTAGCATAAATAATATGATCCCTCACTAAAATTTCAAGAAAAGTGTTCCCCCTAACTATGCACCATTGCGAAGGTTCGTTGTTTCGAAGCACCGCGTGATGATCGGGTGTGATAGATTCTAACATTTGCATACAACGGGTGTAAGCCAGATTTACACACGCAAAACACTTCGGTTGACTTGACGAGTCTATCATGTACAGACATGGCCTCGGAACACGAGAGACCGAAAGGTCGAACATGAATCGTATATCAGACATCAACATGGAGATGTTCACCGTTGATGACTAGTCCGTCTCACGTGATGATCGGACACGGCCTAGTCGATTCAGATCATGTATCACTTGGATGACTAGAGGGATGTATATCTGAGTGGGAGTTTTCATTAAATAATTTGATTAGATGAACTTAATTATCATGAACTTAGTCTAAAATGTCTTTACAATATGTCTTGTAGATCAAATGGCCCACGCTAATGTTTCCCTCAAATTCAACGCGTTCCTAGAGAAAACCAAGCTGAAAGACGATGGTAGCAACTATACGGATTGGGTCCGTAACTTGAGGATCATCCTCATAGCTGCCAAGAAAGCATATGTCCTTGAAGCACCGCTAGGTGACGCACCCATTTTCCCAGCAACTCAAGTTGTTATGAACGCTTGGCAGTCGCGTAGTGATGATTACTCCCTGGTTCAGTGCGGCATGCTTTACAGCTTAGAACCGGGGCTCCAAAAGCGTTTTGAGCAGCACGGAGCATATGAGATGTTCTAAGAGCTAAAAATGGTTTTCCAAGTTCATGCTCGGGTCGAGAGATATGAAGTCTCCGACAAGTTCTATAGTTGTAAGATGGAGGAAAACGGTTCTGTCAGCGAGCATATACTCAAAATGTCTAGGTTACACAACCGCTTGTCTCAGCTGGGAGTTAATCTTCCAGATGACTCGGTCACTGACAAGATCCTCCCGTCGCTTCCACCTAGCTACAAGAGCTTTGTGATGAACTACAATACGCAAGGGATGGAGAAGTCCACTCCTGAGTTATATTCAATGCTGAAATCAGCAGAGGTGGAAATCAAAAAGGAAAATCAAGTGTTGATGGAGAATAAAACCACTAGTTTCAAGAAAGGCAAGGGTAAGAAGAACTTCAAGAAGGACGGCAAGGGAGTTGCCGTGCCTGGTAAATTAGTTGCCGGGAAGAAGCCAAAGAATGGACCCAAGCCCGAGACTTAGTGCTTTTATTGTAAGGGAAATGGTCACTGGAAGCGGAACTGCCCCAATTACTTAGCGGATAAAAAGGCCGGCAACGCCAAAGGTATATGTGATATACATGTTATTGATGTGTACCTTACCAGTGCTCATAGTAGCTCCTGGGTATTTGATACTGGTGCGGTTGCTCATATTTGTAACTCAAAACAGGAGCTGCGGAATAAGCAGAGATTGGCGAAATACGAGGTGACGATGCGCGTCGGGAATGGTTCAAAGGTCGATGTGATCACCGTCAGAATGCTATCTCTACATCTACCTACAGGATTAGTTTTAAACCTCAATAATTGTTATTTAGTACTAGCTTTGAGCATGAACATTGTATCTGGATCTCGTTTAATGTGAGATGGCTACTCGTTTAAATCCGAGAATAATGGTTGTTCCATTTATATGACAGATATGTTTTATGGTCATGCCCCACTGGTCAATGGTTTATTTTTGTTTAATCTCGAACGTGATGTTACACATATTCATAGTGTGAATGCCAAAAGATGTAATGTTGATAATGATAGTCCCACATACTTGTGGCACTGCCGCCTTGGTCACATTGGTGTCAAACGCATGAAGAAACTCCATGCAGATGGACTTTTGGAGTCTCTTGATTATGAATCATTTGACATGTGTGAACCATGCCTCATGGGCAAAATGACCAAGACTCCATTCTCCGGAACAATGGAGTGAGCAACCAACTTATTGGAAATAATACATATTGATGTGTGCGATCCAATGAGCGTTGAGGCTCGCGGTGACTATCGTTATGTTCTCACCCTCACTGATGACTTAAGTAGATATGGGTATGTCTACTTGATGAAACACAAGTCTGAGACCTTTGAAAAGTTCAAGGAATTTCAGAGTGAGGTAGAGAATCAACATGACAGGAAAATAAAGTTCTTACGATCAGATCGTGGAGGAGAATACTCGAGTCATGAGTTTGGCACGCACTTAAGGAAATGTGGAATTGCTTCACAACTCACGCCACCTGGAACACCTCAGTGAAGTGGTGTGTCCGAACATCGTAATCACACTCTATTGGATATGGTGCGATCTATATGTCTCTTACCGATCTACCGCTATCATTTTGGGGTTATGCTTTGGAGACTGCCGCATTCACTTTAAATAGGACTCCGTCGAAATTCGTTGAGACGACACCGTATGAATTATGGTTTGGAAACAAACCTAAGTTGTTGTTTCTGAAAGTTTGTGGATGTGATGCTTATGTCAAGAAACTTCAACCTGAAAAGCTCGAACCCAAGTCAGAAAAATGTGTCTTCATAGGATACCCTAAGGAAACTATCGGGTATACCTTCTACCTCAGATCTGAAGGCAAGATCTTTGTTGCCAAGAATGGATCCTTTCTAGAGAAAGAGTTTCTCTCAAAAGAAGTAAGTGGGAGGAAAGTAGAACTTGATGAGGTACTGCCTCTTGAACCGGAAAGTAGCGCAGCTCAGGAAGATGTTTCTATGGTTCCTACACCGACTAGAGAGGAAGTTAATGATACTGATCATGAAACTTCGGATCAAGTTGCTACTGAACTTCGTAGGTCCATGAGGACACGTTCCGCACCAGAGTGGTACGGCAACCCTGTCCTGGAAATCATGTTGTTAGACAACGGTGAACCTTCGAACTATGAAGAAGTGATGGCAGGCCCGGATTCCAACAAATGGCTTGAAGCCATGAAATCCGAGATAGGATCCATGTATGAAAACAAAGTATGGACTTTGACAGACTTGTCTGATGATCGGCAAGCTATAGAGAATAAATGGATCATTAAGAAGAAGACTGATGCGGATGGTAACATGACCATCTATAAGGCTCGGCTTGTCGCTAAGGGTTATCGACGAGTTCGAGGGGTTGACTACGATCGGACCTCACCCGTAGCGAAGCTGAAGTCCGTCTGAATCATGTTAGCAATTGCCGATTCCATGATTATGAGATATGGCAAATGGACGTCAAAACGGCATTCCTTAATGGTTTCCTTAAGGAAGAATTGTATATGATGCATCCGAAAGGTTTTGTTGATCCTAAGAATCGTAACAAGGTATGCAAGCTCTAGCGCTCAACCTATGGGCTGGTGCAAGCATCTCGGAGTTGGAACATTCGCTTTGATGAGATAATCAAAGCATTTGGGTTTATGCAGACTTAGGGAGAAGCCTGTGTTTACAAGAAAGTGAGTGGGAGCTCTGTAGCATTTCTCATATTATATGTGGATGACATACTAATGATGGGAAATGATATAGAATTTTTGGAAAGCATAAAGGCCTACTTGAATAAGTGTTTTTCAATGAAGGGCCTTGGTGAAGCTGCTTACATATTAGGCATCAAGATCTATAGAGATAGATCGAGATGCCTCATTGGTCTTTCACAAAGCACATACCTTGACAAGATATTGAAGAAGTTCAAGATCAGTCCTAGAAGGGGTTCTTGCCTGTATTGCAAGGTGTGAAATTGAGCACGGCTCAATGCCCGACCTCGGCAGAAGATAGAGAAAAGATGAGTGCCATCCCCTATGCCTCAGGCATAGACTCTATTATGTATGCCATGATGTGTACCAGACCTGATGTGAACATTGCCGTAAGTTTGGTAGGGAGGTACCAAAGTAATCCCGGCATGGAACACTAGACAGCGGTCAAGAATATCCTAAAGTACCTAAAAAGGACTAAGGATATGTTTCTCGTTTATGGAGGTGACGAAGAGCTCATTGTAAAGGGTTACGTCGATGCTAGCTTCGACACGGATCTAGATGACTCCAAGTCACAAACTGGATACGTGTACATTTTGAATGGTGGAGCAGTCAGCTGGTGCAGTTGCAAGCAAAGCGTCATGACGGGATCTACATGTGAAGCGGAGTACATAGCAGCCTCAGAGGCAGCATAGGAAGCAGTCTGGATGAAGGAGTTCATCACCGACCTAGGAGTTATTCCCAATGCGTCGGGCCCAATGACTCTCTTCTATGACAACACTGGAGCTATTGCCCTTGCCAAGGAGCCCATGTTTCACAAGAAGACCAGGCATATCAAGCGTCACTTGAACTCCATTCGTGAATATGTTCAGGATGGAGACATAGATATTTGTAAAGTGCTTACGGATCTGAATGTCGCAGATCCGTTGACTAAACCTCTTCCGCGAGAAAAAAATGATCAACGCCAGAACTCTATGGGTGTTCAATTCATCACAATGTAACTAGATTATTGACTCTAGTGCAAGTGGGAGACTGTTGGAAATATGCCCTAGAGACAATAATAAAGTGGTTATTATTATATTTCCGTGTTCATGATAATTGTTTATTGTTCATGCTATTATTGTATTAACCGGAAACCGTAATACATGTGTGAATACATAGATCGTAATATGTCCCTAGTAAGCCTCTAGTTGACTAGCTCGTTGATCAATAGATGGACATGGTTTCCTGACCATGGACATTGGATGTCATTGATAACGGGATCATATCATTGGGAGAATGATGTGATGGACAAGACCCAATCCTAAGCGTAGCACAAGATCGTGTAGTTTCTTTGCTAAAGCTTTTCTAATGTCAAGTATCATTTCCTTAGACCATGAGATTGTCCAACTCCCAGATACCGTAGGAATGCTTTGGGTGTACCAAATGTCACAACGTAACTGGGTGGCTATAAAGGTGCACTACAGGTATCTCCGAAAGTATCTGTTGGGTTGGCACGAATCGAGACTGGGATTTATCACTCCGTATGACGAAGAGGTATCTCTAGGCCCACCCGATAATGCATCATCATAACGAGCTCAATGTGACTAAGGAGTTAGCCACGGGATCATGCGTTATGGAATGAGTAAAGAGACTTGCCGGTAACGAGATTGAACGAGGTATGGGGATACCGACGATCGAATCTCGGGCAAGTAACATACCGATGGACAAAGGGAATTGCATGCGGGATTGATTGAATCCTCGACATCGTGGTTCATCCGATGAGATCATCGTGGAACATGTGGGAGCCAACATGGGTATCCAGATCCCGCTGTTGGTTATTGGCCGGAGAGATGTCTCGGTCATGTCTGCATGGTTCCCGAACCCGTAGGGTCTACACACTTAAGGTTCGGTGACGCTAGAGTTGTTATGGGAAATGGTATGTGGTTACTGAAGGTTGTTCGGTGTCCCAGATGAGATCCCGGACGTCACGAGGAGTTTCAAAATGGTCCGGAGATGAAGATTTATATATGGGAAGTCCTTATTCGGTCGGCGGAAGTGTTCGGGGGGTTACCGGTATTGTACCGGGACCACCGAAGGGGTTCCGAGGGTCCACCGGGAGGGTCCGCCTGCCTTGGAGGTCTCTATGGGCTGAATATAGAGGGGAACCAGCCCCTAGGTGGGCAGGGCACCAACTTCCCCTAGGGCCCATGCGCCTAGGGTTGGGGGAAACCCAAGAGGGGGCGCCCCCACCTAGCTTGGGGGGCAAACCTCCCCTTGCCCCCACCATCTAGATGCATCTAGGGGGGCCGGCCCCCTCTCCCTTGACCCTATATATAGTGGGGGTGGGAGGGCTGCCGCACCCTTCCCCTGGCACAGCCCGTCCCCTCTCCTACACCTCCTCCTCCTCCGTGGCGCTTGGCGAAGCTCTGCTGGAGAACCACGAGCTCCATCACCACCACGTCGTTGTGATGTCGGAGTTCTCCCTCAACTTCTCCTCTCCCCTTGCTACATCAAGAAGGAGGAGACGTCCCCGGGCTGTACGTGTGTTGAACGCGGAGGTGCCGCTGTTCGGCGCTTAGGTCGGAGTCGACCGCGATCTGAATTGCGGCGTGTACGACTCCACCAACCGCGTTCTTGTAACGCTTCCGCTTAGCGATCTTCAAGGGTATGAAGATGCACTCCCTCTCTCTCGTTGCTAGTATCTCCTAAATTGATCTTGGTGACACATAGGAAATTTTTTGAATTATTGCTATTCCCCAACACCCCCCCCCGGGCCAGTGCTCCTCTGAGTGTTGGTCCGAACCGGGCAACCTGCGGGGCCACCTCGGGGAAACTTGAGGGTTGGTTTTACTCGTAGCTTGACCTATCCAATGTGCCCTGAGAACGAGATATGTGCAGCTCCTATCGGGATTTGTCGGCATGGTTGGGTGGCTTTGCTGGTCTTGTTTTACCATTGTCGAGTCTTGTAACCGGGATTCGAGACTGATCGGGTCTTTCCGGGAGAAGGAATATCCTTCGTTGATCATGAGAGCTTGTGATGGGCTAAGTTGGGTCACCCCTCCAGGGTATAAACTTCCGAGAGCCGTGCCCGCAGTTATGTGGCAGATGGGGATTTGTTAATATCCGGTTGTAGAGAACTTGACACTTGACTTAATTAAAATGAGTCAACCACGTGTGTAGCCGTGATGGTCTCTTTTCGGCGAAGTCCAGGAAGTGAACACGGTCTTGGGTTATGTTTGAACGTAAGTAGTTTCAGGATCACTTCTAACTTCACGACTGTTGCGTAGCTTCTCATCTTACTCTTATTTGCGTATGTTAGCCACCATTTTTGCTTAGCGCTTGCTGCAGCTCCACCTCATTACCTTATCCTACCCATAAGCTTAAATAGTCTTGATCTCGCGGGTGTGAGATTGCTGAGTCCTCGTGACTCACGGATACTTCCAAAACAGTTGCAGGTGTCGATGATACCAGTGTAGGAGATGCTACCGAACTCAAGTGGGAGTTCGACGAGGACCTTGGTCGTTACTATGTGTCGTTTCCTGATGATCAATAGTGGAGCCCAGTTGGGACGATCGGGGATCTAGCATTTTGGGTTTATCTTCCTTTTATTCAGTTTTGGCCGTAGTCGGTCTATGAGTGTATTTTGGATGATGTATGAATTTTTTATGTATTGTGTGATGTGGCGAGTGTAAGCCAACTCTATTTATCCCTGTCTTATTCATTACATGGGATGTATGTGAAGATGACCCTTCTTGCGACAAAACTACCATGTGGTTATGTCTCTAAGTCATGCCTCGACACGTGGGAGCTATAGCCGCATCGTGGGCGTCACAAGTTGGTATCAGAGCCATCCCCGACTTAGGAGCCCCCTGCTTGATCGAATCATTGATGTTGTTGAGTCTAGAACAAAATGTTTTGAGTCTTAGGATTATATATATCGGAGAGTAGGATTCCTTTACTCCTCAGTCCCCTTCGTCGCTCTGGTGAGGTCTCCTGACATAAATGTTTTGACTTTCCTCTCCTCAAATTTCACTAAAAAAATTAGGATCACGCGGGTATCTTGGAATCGTTTCGATATTCTTGTGACGAGAACATTGTTCTTGGTTCCTCCTGGCATTTAGGGGTTGTGGCAGTGTCTCACGGGGTTGAGCTCCGAGGTGTTGTCGTCACAATTTTATCGTTGCAGTTCTGGAATACCTGAGTTCGCCGACATAGAAAATCTCTTTTATGCAGTTGTTGGTGAGATAACCTCGACGCCACCCAGTACTGGGGCGGGAGTTCGGGAGTATTGCCATAACTCGTATAACAGATGTTTTTCGAAGGTTGAGGTACATGATTTCTGAAGGTTTCTTGGTTATGTGTTGACGAATGGATACAGTTGGAGGGTAGGGCTTGTTAGTTGTGTGATATATATTGTGCCTCCATGTATCCCCAACACCAGATTGCATAACCAGAAAGTTTCGGGAGTTTTATAGGTGGGAATTCAAGTAGCTCTAGTATCTCTTCCCGCAGATATTTGGTTTGTGATCGGGTAATCCTTACCACTTATTTGTTCAAGTCGTACCTTGTTGTTTCATTCTTCAACCTTTATCTAAGTGGTTTCTCAACTTAATGGACGTGTGATGTTAACTTTGGAATTCATTCGTTCATCCTTGTTCGAATGTTTATTGTGAATACTATATGTTGCAATTTCTATCCGTTGATTCAGCTTGTCTATCTGTCTATCCCGATTCTAACAGATGTCACCCTCTTCAGGATGGCTCCTCCAACGCGCCTGAATTTGGAACGCAATGATGGGAGTCAGGCGAACCCTCCGCCACCACCTCCACCTCCGGAGGCATGGCAGGCTGTCATGGCAGCCACCAACACCAATGCCCAGATGCTTTTGCAACTCTTGCAAGAGTGCAACCAAGGCCAAGGCAACCAAGGAAATCAAGGCCAAGGGAATTTCAACAATCAGCCTCAATTTGCTACCCTCAACCAGTTCCTTGCAAATCAGCCAAAGTCTTTCAGCTACTGTCCCGAGGCCACAGACGTCGATGATTGGCTCATGGACATCAACAAGCATTTTGAATGTAGCAATGTCAGGCCTGAGGACTTTGTCAAGTTCGCTTCATTTCAACTCAAGGACCAAGCTGTTGATTGGTATCAACAATACAAAGATTCCAGAGGAGGTCGTGTGATTACCTGGGATGATTTCTGCTGAGACTTCAAAGCTCATCATATTCCAACAAGTGTTGTTGAGAGAAAGCGTGAGGAGTTCTGCATTCTCAAGCAAGGAAGCATGTTTGTGTACCAATACAACATCCAGTTTCAGAAACTTGCCCGCTTCGCAAGGCAGGATGTTCCTAATGAAAAGAGTATGATCTATCACTTCAGAGGTGGCCTCAAAGAAAATCTGCAGTTAGCTCTCGTTCTTGTGGAGCCTACTAAGTTCGATCAATTCTATAACATGGCCCCCAAGCAAGAAGGTGCTCAGCTCAAGTGTGAGGCTTCTAAGAAGAGAATCGGGGATGCAGTTCAGTCTTCTTCTTCCTCACAAGTGGCAGCTAAGCAACATAAGTTCTGGCTTCCTCCTCCGTTTCGTCAGCCCTACCAGAAGAAGAACAAAGGTGGCCATGGATCTTCCCCCCCCCCCAACCCAGGCTATCAGAACAAGTCTCAGACTCGAGCTCCAAGTTCAAGTGCTCCTTATCATCGTCCACTCTCAGAGGTGACTTGCAACAAGTGTCAGCAGAAATGTCACTATGCAAAGAAGTGCTTCAAACAAAGGCGCCTTCCGCCTCCTCCTCCTGTGAGATCTTCTAGCAGTGTAGTGGTCAAGCATAATCCCAAGCATGCTAAGGTGAACATGATGAATGTAGCTCAGGCAGAGGATGCTTCAGATGTGATCATGGGTAACCTTTTAGTTAACTCCATTCTTGCAAAAGTCTTATTTGATACTGGTGCATCACATTGTTTCATGTCAAGACCGTTTTTTGCCAAGCATGATTTCACTTCTTCACATTTGGGTAAACCCATGGCTATCATTTCTCCGGGTAAACGTTTGAGCTCTAGTTTGATAGCTCCTGATGTTTCCATCAAGATGGGCAACTATAATTTTTTGTCTTCTCCAATTGTTATTGGTGACTCGTATATTGATCTTATTCTTGGCATGGACTGGCTTTCTAAGCACAAGGCTCAACTTGACTATGCTGCCAGAGAGATTCAATTGACACACTCTTCTGAGGATGTGATCATCTATGCCGCTCGGTATGAAACCATTCGACTGTTTTCTCTCAATGAGAAGGGCGAGTTGGATGCAATTTCTCAGATTCCAGTCGTTTGTGAATACCAAGACGTCTTCCCAGAAGAGCTTCCGGGAAAGCCTCCTCACCGGCCAGTTGAATTCGTTATCGATCTTGAGCCTGGTACGGAACCCGTTTGCAAGCATCCATACAAGCTTGGACCTAAGGAGTTGAAGGAATTGAAGAACCAACTCGATGAATAAGAGCGTCTGGGTTTGATCAGACCGAGTTCATCTCCGTGGGGTTGTGGTGTTCTTTTTGTCCGGAAGAAGGATGGCACGGACCGACTTTGTGTCAACTACCGTCCATCGAACAAGAAGACTATAAAGAACAAGTATCCACTTCCCAACATCAATGAGCTATTCGAGCAACTTAAAGGTGCCAAACTTTTCTCCAAGCTTGACCTCCGTATGGGTTATCATCAGATTCGCATTCGTGAGCAAGATATCCCCAAGACAACATTCAGAACAAGCTATGGTTCTTATGAATATACCGTCATGTCTTTCGGCCTTGTCAATGCTCCTCCAATGTTCTCTCGCATGATGAACTTCATCTTCAACCCATACACAAATGAACTCGTCCTTGTGTATCTCAATGATATCTTGGTTTTCTCCAAGAATAAGAAGGATCATGCCAAGCATTTGAGATTCGTGCTCGACAAGCTCAGAGAGTATCAATTTTATGCAAAGTTTTCCAAATGTGAGTTTTGGCTTGACGAAGTTCTTTATCTTGGTCATATCATCTCCGCCAAGGGCATTGCTGTTAATCCTGAGAAGGTTTCTGCAATTGTGAATTGGGAACCTCCTCAGATTGTCAAGCAGCTCCGCAGTTTCCTTGGGCTTGCAAGCTATTACCAAAGATTCATTGAGAATTTCTCTAAGATTGCAAAGCCTCTTTCCAACCTCCTCCAGAAGCATGTCAAGTATGTCTGGACACCTGAGTGTGACATTGCTTTCAACACCCTCAAAGAGAAGCTTGTCTCAGCTCCTGTCTTGACTCCTCCTGACGAATCCAAGCCATTCGAAGTTTTCTGTGATGCCTCTTTGCAAGGTCTCGATGTTGTGTTAATGCAAGACAAGAAAGTTGTGGCTTATACCTCTCGTCAATTGAAGCCCAACGAAAGGAACTACCCCACTCACGATCTCGAGTTGGTGGCAATTGTCCATGCATTAATAACATGCAGACATCTCTTGTTGGGAAGGAAAGTGGACATTTTCATAGATCACAAGAGCCTCAAGTATATCTTCACTCAACCCAACCTCAACCTCAGGCAAACTCGATGGGTCGAAATGACTCAAGAGTACAATCCAAGTATTGAATATACTCCAGGCAAGGCCAATGTCATTGCAGACGCTTTGAGCAGGAAGGCTTATTGCAATAGCTTAATTCTCAAGCCATTCCAACCGGATCTTTGTGAAGCTTTCCGCAAACTCAATCTCCAAGTTGTTCCTCAAGGTTTTCTTGCCAACCTTCAAGTCACTCCAACTTTGGAAGACCAAATTCGTGAGGCACAACTCCTTGATATCATGGTGAAGAAGGTGAAACGTGGTATTGCCAAGGGTCAACCCAAATACAAGTGATATCGCATTGATGACAAAGACACTTTATTCATCCAGGACCGGTTTGTGGTTCCTAAAGGTGATCTAAGGAAGGTCATAATGAACAAGGCGCACAATTCTCTTCTGTCCATTCATCCTGGCAGTTTAAAGATGTACCATGACCTCAAGTAGTCGTATTGGTGGACTCGAATGAAGTGAGAGATTGTTCAATTCTTGAATGAATGTGATGTCTACCGAAGGGTGAAAGCAGAACACCAACGACCAGCTGGTATCCTCCAACCTCTTGCTATTCCAAAATGGAAGTTTGATCATATCGAAATGGACTTCGTGACTGGCTTTCCTAAGTCCAAGCGTGGGAATGATGCTATCTTCGTTGTCATTGACAAGCTTACAAAAGTGGCTGATTTCCTTCCAATCAAAGAATCTATCACAGCAGCTCAGTTGGCAGAGCTATACACCTCCAGAATTGTCTCCTTGCATGGTGTTCCGCAATTTATCTCTTTAGACCACGAAAGCATTTTCACTTCTAAGTTCTAGGACTCCTTCCAGAAGGCCATGGGCACCAACATCCGCTTCAGCACGGCTTTCCATCCTCAAACAAGTGGCCAAGTTGAGCGAGTCAATCAAATCCTCGAGGACATGCTCAGGGCTTATGTCATCTCTTTCGGTATGAAGTGGGAAGATTGTCTCCCTTATGCCGAGTTATCCTACAACAACAGCTTCCAAGCGAGTTCGGGCAAGGCCCCACTTGAAATTCTATATGGCAGAAAGTGTCGTACTCCTCTTAATTCGTCAGAGACTGGTGAACGCCGACTTCTTGGCAACGACTTGATCACGGAAGCTGAAGAAATGTGTAAAGTCATCCGTGAAAATCTCAAAGTCGTGCAATCGCGCCAGAAGAGTTACTATGATAGCAAGCACCGTGACTTGGCTTTCGAGATCGGAGACCATGTCTATCTCCGCGTCTCTCCAATGAAAGGTACTCGACGCTTTGGTATCAAAGGGAAGCTTGCCCCGAGATACGTGGGTCCTTTTAAGATCATTGGCAAAAGAGGTGACCTCGCCTATCAACTCGAGCTTCCGTCCAACTTCGCAAATGTGCACGATGTGTTTCACGTGTCACAGCTTCTCAAGTGCTTCAAGACTCCTGAGCGCACTATCAACTTCGAAGAGATTTATCTCCAAGAAGATTTGTCTTATCATGAGCATCCCGTTGCTATTCTTGAAGAAACCGAGTGCAAGATTCGCAACAAGTCAATCAAATTCCTGAAAGTGAAGTGGTCACACCATTCCAACCGAGAAGCCACCTGGGAACACGAGGATCACCTCCGTTTCGAATATCCGGAGTTCTTTTAGTCCTAGATCTTGGGACGAGATCCTCTTGTAGTGATGGAGTGTTGTAACACCCTGGATGTAACTTTCCATATTTGTAACTCGGACTCTTGCAATTTTCGGCTATGTGATATGATATTTCCCTTCGTGGTTGGGTTTTTTGTCTTTGTTTCGCATTTTGTTCATGTCATGCGTTTCTTCTCATGTCATCATGTGCATCGCATTTGCATTCGTGTTCGTCTCATGCTCCGGTCATTTTCTCCGTTGTCCGTTTCGCAATCTGACGCTCTCGTGTGCCCCGTTGCACCCCTCTAATCTTATTTTGTGAGCGGGATAAAAACATTCTCGGAATGGGCCGAGATTTTTCGAGTGTCCTAGGTACATCTCCTGTAGGCCGCCTGTCAAATTTTGTTCCATTTGGATGTCGTTTGATGCCCCAACAGTTAACCGGGTAACCGCAAAAGCCCCTCTCTTGTTGCAGCCCAACACCCTTACAAAACAGCCCACTAACCCATCTAAACCCCCTCCATGCTCTCCTTCATTGGATCACGATCATGTGGGCGAAAACCGCACCTCATTTGGACTCTCCTAGCTCCCTCTACCTATATATTTGTGTCTTCCCCCGAAATTCCGAACTATTCACGGCATATCACACATTTTCCATTTCCTTTTACTTTTTACTATAGTCTATTCTTAATATTATTTTTCTTTCCTTCCATGGATTCTTTGGTCAAGAATTGTCTTAGATTTTTTTATTTTGACCTTATTGAAATTAAGTGGATGCAATGAAAAAAGAAATTGAATTACACTACTTAACTATTTCAATCTACTAATCTATTTTATGTAGATTCAAAGATAATATGCAGTCTAACCATAGCCTAGCCTCCCCCGCCGCCGCCGGACACGTCCAGCCGCCGCGCCCCAGCCACTCCGAGCGCGCCATGTGTCCCGTCTGCACCACGCCGCTGTGGCCCGCGCGAGCCCGCAGGAGGCCCGCGCAGGCCCGACCGACAGTCTCCCCGCGCCGCCGCCAAACCCTAGCACCGCCCCGCCGCCGTCGTGGCTCCGTCGGCCCGCCGTGCACCCGAGCGCGCCGCCTCGCGCCCCGCCGCCACCGGTCATTGCCTCCTCGTCGCTGGTGAGCCACGGCTTTCCCCGTATCCTTCTCTCCCCGTCGCCCCTCGGCCTCACCCGCCTCCTTGTAGCCGTTGTAGGTAGCCACCGCCTCGGATTCGCCGCCGCCGGTTGAGCTCCGGCCAGATCCGGGCCCAGCTTCCCCTAGATCCGCCGCCCCGTGACCTTTTCCCGTCGAACCCGGCGCCGTCTCGGCCTCCTCCACGTCCTGACGCCGCCGGCGAGCTCCGGTCAACTCCCTCCTCCTCTCCGCTTCATCTCCGGCAAACGTCTTCGGCGAACCTCGAGATCCGTCGCCGCATCGATTTCCGTGCAAGCCCTAGGTTGACCCCGAAATTCCTCTTAAGTCCTGCAATTTTTGCATTATGATGCCCTCTTTGACATGCCATAAATCCATGCTCGTAGCATCGATTCTTGCATATGATATGTCAAACTGTTCATGTCGTGATGCTCTTCACGATAGTATCATTTGTATGCAAGTTACTGTCCATATTGATGCCATTATCCTTGTTGCAGAAGTGATATATGATGTTGACTGATGTCTGTTAACAAAACTTGATGATTTATCTCTTTTGTTGCATTTTGTGTGTGCATCCTATGAGCATGATGTCCACATGTTTTATGAGATCCAACATACCATATTTACAGGGGTGCAAGACTTGTATTTTTGTGATCTATGTGGTGACTGGCACAAGCATGCAAAGTGGGCTTCATAATGTTGTTGTTTTCAGCCACTTTGTGATTTTCCTAAGTCCTTTTCCTGTTACATTTTGATGCCATGTAACCTTGTTGCTACCGTAAGATCCATGCACATTTTGAGATAGTTCAGTAAACATGTTTTGAAGATGGGGTATTGCTCTGTCTATTCATGCCTCTGATTGCAATTATGGAGTTTGTTAACATGATAATAAATTTTGACATGGGTGTTGCTAGTGATGCATGTACCCTATGAACTTGCTCTTGACATTCTTAGCTTCTTGAACAAGTCTACTTACTATTGGTTACCTTGCAATGCCATGAAATGTTTTGTAGTGAGTGGTATGAGCTTGCAAAGTTGCTATCATGAATCTGTTCCTGCCATGCTCTGTTTTTCTTCCAAGTCTTAAACTATTAACATAACTTGCCATGTTTGCATGGGTGCTACATTATTTTCCATGCCTCTTTGGGTAAGTTTAGTAAGGGAGCTTTGTTCTATGTGTTTAGTAATAGCATGCGATGCCTTTGTTTGCCATGTTATGTTCCTGTAGCATGTTGTTTGCTTGCTTTAAACATTGCTTCCTGATGTTGTTTTTGACATGTTAGTAATTTCTCCAAGTCTGTGAATCTGTTATCATTTGCATTTTTGCCGTGCTATTTTGAGCTTGTTATAGTGAGAATTAGCAGGAGCTTAGTGTTCATGATTTGAAGAGCTTCATGTGTATGTTATGCCCATATGCTTTGTTGCTATGTTGGAGTGCAGTAGCTTAGTTTCTTGTTGCATTCTAAGTGCTATCATGTTGTTAATCGCAGATTTGCATCATCCTTGTATTGCTTGTCATTTGCAAACCGTGCATCCATTTCCAGTGATCCTTATATCAATTTCGACCAGAATCACCTCATCTTTCCAGCGGAATACTTGTTTTGACAAGTTGATTCCTTATTCATCTTTTTTCCTTCCGGAGTACCCATATGCATTGCATATCATATCTTGCATTCCATGCCATGTATTGCATCATGTTGCTTGTGCATTGCATCATGATTGATTGTTGTTCCATTGCTTGTGGTCTTGCTTTGGGTAGATCCGGGAGACGAGTACGTGAACGAGGAACCTGTTGAGTACGCTAACGAGGATCAAGCTTTCAACAACTCTGAGTACATTGCAGGCAAGATGACCATACCCTCGATATCACTTCTATCTTTGCTTGCTAGTTGTTCGATCCATCGCTATGTCGCGCTACCTATCACTTGTTTATCATGCCTCCCATATTGCCATGTCAAGCCTCTAACCCACCTTCCTAGCAAACCGTTGTTTGGCTATGATACCACTTTTGCTCACCCCTCTTATAGCGTTGTTAGTTGTAGGTGAAGTTGAAGTTTGCTCCATGTTGGTTCATGTTTATGTTGGGATATCACAATATCTCTTATTCTAATTAATGCATCTATATACTTGGTAAAGGGTGGAAGGCTCGGCCTTATGCCTGGTGTTTTGTTCCACACTTGTCGCCCTAGTTTCCGTCATACCGGTGTTATGTTCCTTGATTTTGCGTTACTTACGCGGTTGGGGTTATGGGACCCCCTTGATAGTTCGCTTTGAATAAAACTCCTCCAGCAAGGCCCAACCTTGGTTTTACATTTGCCTAACAACCTATAACTTTCCCTTGGGTTCTGCAGACCCGAGGGTCATCTTTATTTGAACCCCCCCCTCCCTGGGCCAGTGCTCCTCTGAGTGCTGGTCCGACCCGGGCAACCTACGGGGCCACCTCGGGGAAACTTGAGGGTTGGCTTTTGAGGGAGTCCTGGATCAGGGGGTCTCCGGACAGCCGGACTATATCCTTTGGCCGGACTGTTGGACTATGAAGATACAAGTTTGAAGACTTCGTCCCATGTCCGGATGGGACTTTACTTGGCGTGGAAGGCAAGCTAGGCAATACGGATATATCTCCTCCTTTGTAACCGACCTTGTGTAACCCTAGCCTCCTCCGGTGTCTATATAAACCGGAGGGTTTAGTCCGTAGGACAACATACAATCATACCATAGGCTAGCTTCAGGGGTTTAGCCTCTTCGATCTCGTGGTAGATCAACTCTTGCAATACTCATATCATCAAGAACAATCAAGGAGGACGTAGGTGAGGGAGTCCTGGATTAGGGGGTCTCCGGACAGCCGGACTATATCCTTTGGCCGGACTGTTAGACTATGAAGATACAAGATTGAAGACTTCGTCTCATGTCCGGATGGGACTCTACTTGGCGTGGAAGGCAAGCTTGGCAGTACGGATATGTAGATCTCCTCCTTTATAACCGACCTTGTGTAATCCTAACCCTTTCCGGTGTCTATATAAACCGGAGGGTTTTAGTCCGTAGGACAACAAACAATCATACCATAGGCTAGCTTCTAGGGTTTAGCCTCTCCGATCTCGTGGTAGATCAACTCTTGTAATACTCATATCATCAAGAATAAATCAAGCAGGACGTAGGGTTCTACCTCCATCAAGAGGGCCCGAACCTAGGTAAAACATCGTGTCGCCTGCCTCCTATTACCATCCACCTTAGACGCATAGTTCGGGACCCCCTACCCGAGATCCGCCGGTTTTGACACCGACATTGGTGATTTCATTGAGAGTTCCTCTGTGTCGTCGCCGTTAGGCTTGATGGCTCCTTCTATCATCGATAGCGATGAAGTCCAGGGTGAGACTTTTCTCCCCAGATAGATCTTTGTGTTCGGCGGCTTCGCACTGCGGGCCAACTCGCTTGGCCGTCTGGAGCAGATCGAAAGTTACGCCCCTGGCCACCAGGTCAGGTTTGGAAGCTTAAACTACACGTCCGATATCCGCGGAGACTTTCTCTTCGACGGATTCGAGCCTCTGCCTTGTGCGTCACGCGGTCATGATGAGTACGATTTAGCTCTACCATCAGACAGTGTTCAGGAGATCACATCGGCAGCCGCTCCGACCCTCAATTCGGAGCCAGTTGCGCCGTCCATGGACGGGTGGATGGACCCCGCCACGGAACCCTTATCCTCATCGGCGATCAAGCCGAACATCAACCTTACCCTGCATGAGAGCCGTGTTGTCAAACTGCTGGATCCTTCTCCGGCCACGGACTCCGAACCGCCTGCGCCCATTCCTAGTGAATCCGATTGGGCGCCGATCATGGATTTTACCTCCGCGGATATTTTTCAGCACTCGCCCTTTGGCAACATACTGAACTCATTAAGGTCTCTCTCCTTGTCAGGAGGATCCTGGCCGAACTATGTCCGGCAGGATTGGGATGCGGACGACAAAGAAATTCGCGGCCCACCCACCACCCACTTAGTAGCCACTGTCGATGACTTAACCGACATGCTCGACTTCGACTCCGAAGACATCGATGGTATGGACAACGATGCGGGAGACGAAGAGGAACCACTGCCCACAGGGCACTGGATAGCCACCTCATCATACGATATATACATGGTGGACACACCCAAAGTAGGCAACGGCGACGAGACAGCGGAGGATGACCCCTCCAAGAAGCAACCCAAGCGCCGACGTCAGCGGCGCCGCTCTAAGTCCCGCCAAAGCAAAAGTGGTGATACCGGCACAGGAGATAATAACACTCCGGCTAGTGCCTAAGATGGCAACAATCCCCTCCAACACGATCTAGGACAGGAGGATGGAAAGGCCAGCCCTCCAGAGAGAGCAGCAGATGGAGAGGCAGAGGATGACAATTACATGCCCCCCTCCGAAGATGAGGCAAGCCTCGACGATACCGAATTCGTTGTGCCAGAGGATCCTGTCGAACAAGAGCGCTTCAAGCGCCAGCTTATAGCCACCCAAATAGCCTTAAGAAAAAGCAGCAGCAGCTTCAAGCTGATCAAGATCTGCTAGCTGACAGTTGGACTGAAGTCCTCGCGGTCGAGGAATATAAACTCGAGCGCCCCTCCAAGAGTTACCCAAAAGGCAGGTTGCTACCCCCGCTGGAGGAAGGAGCATATGACGCGGCTGATCGGCCACCTCGTGGCCGCGATCGAGAGGCATTCCAGCCAAAAACTCAGCCTCCACCCCGACGCCATTCAAATAAAAAGGCATGGGGAAATACGCCAGACCTGCGAGACGTATTGGAGGACAAAGCAAAAAATGCAAGATCGATCTACGGATCACGAGGGCGCGCCACTATGCAAGACGATAAACGTCACGCCAGATACAGTAAAAGTAAGTCCGGCCGGGCCGACCACAGCGGACACGACTCATTCGAGATGCGTCGCGACATAGCCCAGTACAGAGGCGCCGCACACCCCCTATGCTTCACAGATGAAGTAATGGATCATCAAATCCCAGAGGGTCTCAAACCCATAAATATTGAACCATACGACGGCACAACAGATCCTGCGGTATGGATCGAGGATTTCCTCCTCCACATCCACACGGCCCGCGGTGATGACTTACACGCCATCAAATACCTCCCACCAAAACTCAAAGGACCAGCGCAGCATTGGCTTAACAGCTTGCTAGGAGAGTCCATTAGCTGCTGGGAAGATCTGGAGGCCGCATTCCTCGACAACTTTCAGGGCACTTATGTGCGACCACCAGATGCCGATGACTTGAGCCACATAATTCAGCAGCCAGAAGAATCGGCCAGGCAATTCTAGACTCGGTTCCTAACAAAGAAAAATCAAATCGTCGACTGTCCAGATGCAGAGGCCCTAGCACTTTCAAACACAACATCCGCGACGAGTGGCTAGCCCGGCACCTTGGTCAGGAAAAGCCGAAATCTATGGCAGCCCTCATGACACTCATGACCCGCTTTTGTGCGGGAGAAGACAGCTGGCTGGCTCGCAGTAATAACATATCAAAGAACCATGGTACTTCGGATACCAAGGACGGCAATGGCAGGTCACGTCGAAATAAACATAAGCGCCGCATTAACAGTGACAATACCGAGGATACGGCAGTCAATGCCGGATTCAAAGGCTCTAAACCCGGTCAGCGGAAAAAGCCATTTAAAAGAAGCACTCTGGATCCGTCCAGTTTGGACCGCATACTCAATCGCTCATGCCAAATACACGGCACCCCCGACAAGCCAGCCAACCACACCAATAGGGATTGTTGGGTATTCAAGCAAGCCGGCAAGTTAATTGCCGAAAACAAAGATAAGGGGCCACATAGCGATGACGAGGAAGAGCCCCGGCAGCCGAACACGGGAGGACAGAAGAGGTTCCCCCCACAAGTGCGGACGGTGAACATGATATACGCAACCCACATCCCCAAGAGGGAGCGGAAGCGTGCGCTCAGGGACGTATATGCGTTGGAGCCAGTCGCCCCAAAGTTCAACCCATGGTCCTCCTGTCCGATCACCTTCGATCGCAGGGACCACCCCACTAGTATCCGTCATGACGGATTTGCCGCACTAGTCCTAGACCCAATCATTGATGGATTTCACCTCACTCGAGTCCTTATGGATGGAGGCAGCAGCCTGAACCTGCTTTACTAGGACACAGTGCGCAAAATGGGTATAGACCCCTCAAGGATCAAACCCACAAAAACGAACTTTAAAGGCGTCATTCCAGGTGTAGAGGCCCATTGCACGGGCTCAATTACACTGGAAGTGGTCTTCGGATCCCCTGATAACTTCCGAAGTGAAGAATTAATCTTCGATATAGTCTCGTTCTGCAGTGGCTATCATGCACTGCTCGGGCGAACCGCATTTGCGATATTCAATGCGGTACCGTATTATGCATACCTCAAGCTCAAGATGCTAGGACCTCGGGGGGTCATCACAGTTAATGGAAACACAGAGCGCTCTCTCCGCACGGAGGAGCACACTGCGGCCCTCGCAGCAGAAGTGCAAAGCAGCCTCTCAAGGCAATCCACCAGTTCGGCGTTTCAAGACCTGGACACCTTCAAGCACGCTCGGAGTAATCGACAACTAGACCGCCTGGCACGATTTGACCTCGCGTAGCAATGCGGCCCTCACCCCGGCCCAAGCCAAATGGCGAAATTCGTGCCACGCGTACATAATTACGCATTAAAAATACCATGGGCACAGGCGGGGAGGGGGGCACAACTACGGCATGCCCCAATACGCGGCTTAAACCACACTAGGGGCTTCCCGCTTTGTTATTTTTCTCTTTCAGGACTTTAATCTCTGGAAACCCTGTCCGGCAGCATGATTGCCGAACACATGATGCAGCAACCAAGGAGGCAGAAAGCTATGTCACACCACGGAACACCCAGGTGGATTACGATAACGAGTGAAATATTTGCTTTAATACTATTCCTCAGCTTGCCCTTGGAAGAGACATAGTCCTACTTTTTGCTTATCGAACTATCTGTATCATTCTGCTTTAACGCACCTTTTTGAATAAACAATGCATAGCATTAAGACTATTATTGCATTCTTCTTTTTTATATGTGTTCATTAATGACGCCTTGCAACCGTACACTTTGGTACGGCCAATACACCAGGGGCTTAAGTACCCCACAATATGGTGTGAGAAGTCCGAACACTTTCACAAGTGCGGCACCCCGAACTTATAGCATTATATGCATCAGCTTCGAATCATGTCTTTGGTCAAATGTTGGGTTTGCCCGGCTCCTATGTTTTGGTACCTTACGTTCCGCTCTATCGGCTAAGGTAGCACTAGGAGAACTACTGCGATTGTGCCCCGGTTCTGCTGGGTTAAGCACCTCAGTAGAGAAAGCTAAAACTGACTGTCATGATAAGGCGAGAGACTGGTCGCTGTTCGGCGAGGTTTCGAGTCCCTAAAGACTTATGCTGCTTAGAGCGAGGAGTCGGTCCTGTCCGGCTTAAAGACGTGCATCGCGCCCCGAATTCGGCCTTCCGGATACCAGGGGCTTCGCCGAAATTTAAAATTATAGAATTCTATGGCTAAGTGAGAGTGATAAAGCATTATTAGTTCGGTTGCCTTGTTCGCTGTGTTGAGCACCTCCCTCGAAGGACCCAAAAATGGGAACAAGAGTGCTCAGGTTTATCCCGAACACCCCAGCACTCGTGGCATGGGGGCAGAAGCCGAGGACTAGCCATCTCTTAGATTAGATAAACAGCCAAACAGAAGGTAGTATTTTAAATTCAAACAAGCATTGCATAGCGCATATGAAACAAGTTTTCATCATACAGGATCACACGAGCAAGTCTACTCAAATATTACATCCTTTGGACATTCGTCCGCTACAAGACGGGCACCCTTCAGGACACCCTCATAATAAATTTCGGGGGTGCGATGCTCCTTGCCCTATGGCGGTCCTTCCTTGATCAGCTTCACGGCGTCTAGCTTGGCCCATTGCACCTTCACACGGGCGAAAGCCCGGCGTGCACCTTCGATGCAGACGGACCGCTTGACGACTTCCAGCCGTGGGCAGGCATCCACAAGCCGCCTCACCAGGCCAAAGTAGCTGTTTGGAAGGGCGTCTCCAGGCCACAGCCGGACTATAAAGCCCTTCATGGCCTGTTCGGCCGCCTTGTGTAGCTCGACCAGCTGCTTCAGCTGGTCGCTCATAGGCACCGGGTGTTCGGTCCCAGTATACTAAGACCAGAACAGCTTCTCCGTTGAGCTTCCCTCCTCGGCCTGGTAAAACTGTGCCGCATCCGACACACTGCGGGGCAAATCTGTGAATGCTCCTGGAGAGCTCCGGATTCGGGTAAGTAATAGGTAATTTACATTCACATGCTTGCTTTGCATATAGAATGCCTTACCCACCGCTATTTTCTTCATCGCGTCAATCTCCTGGAGGGCCTTTTGGGCTTCGGCCTTGGCACTCTTTGTGCTCTTGAGGGCTACGGCAAGCTCAGACTCTCGCATCTTTGAGTCAAGCTCCAACGCCTCGTGCTTCGTCACGAGAGCCTGGAGCTATTGATGCACCTCGCCCACCCGAGCCTCTTGCCTTTCCCGCTCGGTGCGCTCCTTGGCCGCTTTATCTTGGGCCTCGGACAGTGCTTGCTTTAGGGTCGCCACTTCGGTCGTGGCCCCTGGCAAATTCATGATGATCCTGTCATTTTGCAATCGCATTCTTTTTATACATATCCATAGACTAGGTACTACTTACCTTTGTTCTCCTCGAGCTACCTCTTGGCAAGGCCGAGCTCGTCCTTGGACGCTTTAAGGTCCTGCTTCAGTGCGGCGACCTCCGCAGTCAATGCGGCAGATGCCAGTAGCGAAGCCTACATACGCATATTGACATACTTATATTAGACTCCTGCGATATTGTTTGATCCTCTATTCGACTTTTCTTTGTGAACACCGAACAGAGCATCAGGGGCTACTGTCTATGCGGTAATATTTTTCCTATATTTTAAACACTTACCTCAAAGCCTGTTAGAGGGCTGGCACAGGCTTCAGTCAATCCGCTCTTGGCGGACTGAACCTTCTGGACCACCGCACTCATAATAGTATGGTGCTCCTCGTCGATGGAGGCGCTGCGAAGTGCTCCCAGCAGATTGTCTGGCGCCTCTGGATGGACAGAGGTCACCGGCACAGGCGTCTTTCCCCTCTTGGAAGGAGGCCGCCTGCCCGAGTCCGGAACCACTGGAGGTTCCGGCGTGGTGTTCAGCTGAGGGCCGAACTCGGAGCCCTCAGGGGCCTTGTTCCCTCTGCTCCCAGAGTCCGAAGGTCGCCTTGAGGTGCCTCCGGGACTGTCTCCCCTCGACCCGGTGCCTCTTGAGACAATACCTCGGTGTCGTCCGCAGGGCAAGGGGAGGTGGCGGTCAGGAGTGGATCGCTATCCATATCCGACAAGCCCAGGGAGCCGTCCGACGATACATCGATACGGGCTCGTGGCGGCCTGCATAATCATATTCGGCGTTAGGGGAAGCAGTGCGACAAAGGAATGCTATGATTTACTCTGGTATCCGAATACTTACGACTTCTCCAGGGGCTTGGCCCTGAGCAGCCACTCGTCTTCGCCTTCGGCGGCGGTGGTGGAACTGTCCGGAAGGAGAGTCCTTCTCTTCTTGGACCCTTCGGACTCCCTAGTTGGGGCAACCTTCCTTTTCTTGTCTCGCACAACTGAAGGAGGAGCATCTTCTTCTTCCTCCTCGTCTTCGGGGGAGGAGTGTGTCGCAGAGTTATCAGACGATGAGTCCAATGACGCCTGGCGTCGGGAACTCTTTCGGGTTCCCTTGGCCTTCTTGGTCTTCTCCGGCACCTTGTAAGGAGCCGGAGTCAGCATCTTCGTCAGGAGAGCGTCTGCTGGGCCTTCGGGCAAAGGAGCCAGACAGTCGATCTGTCTGGCCGTCTCCTGCCAGTTCTGTCAAAGGTACGGGAGCTTAGATCGCGCATAGAGTCAAACTATGAAAAACAAGTATCCTGTGAGAGGTAAAACAGCCTACCGCGCTGGCTTGGCGCTTCACGCAGAATCCGCGATCCTCGGTAGTGGGAGGGGGAACCCCAGCACCCTTGAATAGCACCTTCCAGGCATCCTCGTGAGTTATGTCGAAGAGCCTGTTCAGAGTTCGGTGCTGGGCCGGGTCGAACTCCCACAAGTTGAAAGCCCGTTGTTGGCACGGGAGGATCCGGCGGATGAGCATGACCTGGACTATGTTGACGAGTTTGAGCTTCTTGTTCACCATGTTTTGAATACATGTTTGGAGTCCGGTTAGCTCTCCCGAACTACCCCAGGACAGGCCCTTCTCTTGCCAGGAGGTGAGCCACGTGGGGATGCCAGATCGGAACTCGGGGGCCGCTGCCCATTTAGGGCCACGCGGCTCAGTGATGTAGAACCACCCCGATTGCCACCCCTTTACGGTCTACACAAAGGAGCCCTCGAGCCATGTGACGTTGGGCATCTTGCCCACCATGGCGCCTCCGCACTCCGCCTGGCGGCCGCTCACTACCTTCGACTTGACATTGAAGGTCTTCAGCCATAAGCCGAAGTGGGGCTTGATGCGGAGGAAGGCCTCGCACACGATGATAAACGCCGAGATGTTGAGGATGAAGTTCGGGGCCAGATCGTGGAAATCTAGGCCGTAGTAGAACATGAGCCCCTAGACGAATGGGTGGAGAGGGAATCCCAGTCCGCGGAGGAAATGGGTAAGGAACACTACCCTCTCATGGGGCCTGGGGGTGGGGATGAGCTGCCCCTCATCTGGGAGCCAGTGCGCGATGTTGTCGGGCAGGTATCCGGCTCTCCTCAGCTTCTTGATGTGTCCCTCCATGATGGAGGAGACCATCCACCTGCCTCCCGCTCCGGACATGGTTGGAGAAGGTTGAGGTGGGAAGTGCGGACTTGGGCGCTGGAGCTTGAGTGCGTGAAAATGATGAGAAAAGGAGGAAGAAGGCGTGGATGAAAAGGTGAATCCTTATCCCTTTATATGGGCGGACGAAACTATGCGTTCCCACTAGCCTGGTAAAACTCGCTTATCCCCCAAGTGCCGTAATCAATGGCGCGGTTGGGTTACCCATGCCCGTATTGATGAGAATCTAGTAATAAGGGGGACACGATCTCTGCTTTGACAAGACATGTCAAAAAACTGCCTCGTGTTATGTGCGGGGCTAGTTAAAGGAAACGGTTCGAATAATCACCGGGCCATGGCATAATGTCGTTTTGCCAAAACAAGTCAGCAAATTGGATTTTTGGAAATATTATTCTCTCTACGGTGGTATGTGGAACTTATTTTGCAGGGTCGGACACTATCCTTGTATTCAAATTCTTCTGTGATGTGTTCGGAGGAGGAACCCGCCTTGCAATGCCGAAGACAACACTGCACGCCGGACTCATCGTCATTGAAGCCTGGTTCAGGGGCTACTGAGGGAGTCCTGGATTAGGGGGTCTCTGGACAGCCGGACTATATCCTTTGGCCGGACTGTTAGACTATGAAGATACAAGATTGAAGACTTTGTCTCGTGTCCGGATGGGACTCTACATGGCGTGGAAGGCAAGCTTGGCAGTACGGATATGTAGATCTCCTCCTTTATAACCGACCTTGTGTAACCCTAACCCTTTTCGGTGTCTGTATAAACCAGAGGGTTTTAGTCCGTAGGACAACAGACAATCATACCATAGGCTACCTTCTAGGGTTTAGCCTCTCCGATCTCGTGGTAGATCAACTCTTGTAATACTCATATCATCAAGAATAAATCAAGCAGGACGTAGGGTTTTACATGCATCAAGAGGGCCCGAACCTGGGTAAAACATTGTGTCCCCTGCCTCCTATTACCATCCGCCTTAGACGCACAGTTCGGGACCCCCTACTTGAGATCCGCCGGTTTGACACCGACGGTAGGGTATTACCTCCATCAAGAGGGCCTGAACCTGGGTAAACATCGTGTCCCCTGCCTCCTATTACCACCCGCCTTAGACGCACAGTTCGGGACCCCCTACCCGAGATCCGCCGGTTTTGACACCGACATTGGTGCTTTCATTGAGAGTTCCACTGTGTCGTCACTGCAAGGCTTGATGGTTCCTTCGATCATCGCTAGTGATGTGGTCCAGGGTGAGGCTTTCCTCCCCGGACAGATCTTTGTATTCGGTGGCTTCACTCTGTGAGCAGATCGAAAGCTACGCCCCTGGCCATCGGGTCAGATTTGGAAATTTGAACTACACGGCCGACATCCGCGGAGACTTGATCTTCGACGGATTCGAGCCCATGTCGGACGCGCCACACAGTCGCGACGAGCATGACGTAACACTATCATCGAACGATGTCCGGGAGAAAGCATCCGCAACCACTCCGGCCTTCAATCCAGAGCAAGTCGCGCCATCCGAGAGCGGAGGGATGGACCCCGCCATGGAGGTCGCACTCTCAGTGGCGATAGAGCCGGATACTGACTTCACCCCTTACGAGAGCCGTGTCACCGAACCACTGGATTCATCTCCGGCCACGGACTCCGAGCCGCTCACATCCGTGCCCGTCGAGTCCGACTGGGCACCGATCATGGAGTTCACCTCCGCGGATATCTTTCAGGACTCACCTTTCGGAGATGTGCTAAATTCATTAAGGTCTCTCTCCCTGTCAGGAGAACCTTGGCTGAATTATGTCCGGCTAGAATGGGATGCGGATGGCGAAGAAATTCGCTGCCCACCCACCACCCACTTAGTAGCCACTGTCGACGACTTAACCGACATGCTCGACTTCGACTCCGAAGACTTCGACGGTATGGACGATGAAGCCGGAGATGAACAGGAACCACCGCCCACAAGGCGCCGGACCACCACTTCATCACATGACGTATACATGGTGGATACACCCAGAGAGGGCAACGGCGAAGAGACAGCGGGGGATGCACCCCCCAAGCAACCCAAGCACCGACGTCAGCGGCGCCGCCCTAAGTCCCGCCATAGCAAAAACAGCGATAACAGCGCAAGAGGGAATAATAGTCCACTCGACTTTGGAAGAAACGACAACTGCACCACCCCGGTGGCAGAAAACAATCAAGATGCAAACTGCAAACATAGTATGGATCCGATGTCCGAACACGATGACGCCAAGGATAAGCCTCATCAAACCCCGTCTGGGGAAGAAAGCAGTCCGGACGAAGATGCACGCATCATCCCAGAAACACACTTGGAGCAAGAGAACCTCCACAGAAGGCTTATTGCCACGGCGAGGAGCCTAAAGAAACAGAAGCAAAGGCTCAAGGTCGCACAAGATATGCTCAACAGCAAGTGGAACAAAGTAACAAAGTATGGTGGAAGTTACCATAAAAATAGCTATCCAAAGCGCAAGCTATTATCGGAATTCGACGATGAGGCCTTAGAGCCCATACAGCCAAAAAGTGATACGGCCAACCGGCCGGATCCACCACCCCGCGAACGCGATAGAGAGGCTAACAAAGTCGCGCATAAGTCAACACACGATCTACGTGAGAACTTGCGTCAAAAATCCGGCGCGACCAGATCTATATATGGATCTAGGAAGCGTGCTATGGTACACAACCAACACTGAATACTACAACCATCCGAACACCATGGCGCGTCCCAATATAGGGGCGCCGCACACCCCTTATGTTTCACTGATGAGGTGTTGGATCACGAATTCCCAGAGGGATTCAAACCGGTGAACATAGAGGCGTATGACGGAACCACAAACCCTGGAGTCTGGATAGAGGACTTCATCCTCCATATTCATATGGCTCATGGAGACGATCTCCATGCCATTAAATACTTGCCCCTCAAGCTTAAAGGGCCAGCTCAGCACTGGCTGAAAAGTCTCCCCAAAAACTCAATTGGAAGTTTGGAGGAGCTCGAGGACGCTTTTCGGGCCAATTTTTAAGGGACTTATGTCCGACCTCCGGATGCAGACGATTTAAGTCATATAATCCAATAGCCCGGAGAGTCCACCCGAAAACTTTGGAACAGGTTCCTCACCAAGAAGAACCAAATTGTCGCTGTCTGGACGTCGAAGCCTTAGCAGCTTTTAAACACAGCGTCCGAGATGAATGGCTCGCCAGACACCTCGGTCAAGAAAAACCGAGAACAATGGCAGCCCTAAAAAGCCTCATGACCCGCTTTTGTGCGGGCGAGGACAGCTGGTTGGCCTGTAGCAGCACCGGCGACCCAAGCACATCCGAAGTCAGGGATGGCAATGGTAAACCACGACGCAACAAAAACAAGCGTCGAAATAAAGAAGGTAGCCCAAATAACACGATGATAAACGCCAGATTCAGGGGCTCCCGACCAAGTCAGCGGAAAAAGCCTTTCAAAGGCAGCAGAGAAGGACAATCTGGCCTAAAAAAAATTCTTGACAAACTCTGTCAGATTCACGGCACCCCAGACAAACCTGCAAATCATACCCACAGAGAAGGTTGGGTCTTCAAGCAGGCTGGTAAGCTAAACGCCGAACACAAAGGGGAAGAGACACCAAGCGAAGACGAAGATGAACCTCGCCACCAAAACACCGGAGGACAGAAAAAGTTCACACCAGAGGTTAAAACAGTAAACGTGATCCATGTGACAAAGAGGAGAAGCAATCACGCATTCCGATGCACACGCGCCATAGAGCCCGTCACTCCTAGGTTCAACCCCTGGTTGGCCTGCCCGATCACTTTTGATCATAGGGATCACGATACAAATATCTGGCGCGAAGGACTGACGGCCTTGGTGTTAGACCCAATACTAAATGGGTACCATTTCACAAGGGTCCTCATGGACGGCGGCAGTGATCTAAATCTGATATATCAGGACACAGTCCGCAAAATGGGGATAGACCCAACACAAATAAGCCACAGTAATACTACCTTCCAAGGAGTAATACCAGGCCAAGATGCCCACTGTACAGGCTCTCTACTACTAGAGGTGGTATTCGGTTCTCCCGATAACTTCCGAAGCGAAACGTTAACTTTTCACATCGCTCCATTCCGAAGTGATTATCAAGCACTACTCGGAAGGGCGGCTTTCGCTCGTTTTAATGCAATACTGCATTATGCTTTTCTCAAGCTCAAGATGCCCGGTCCACGTGGCATCATCATAGTTAGCGGAACCGAACGTTTTTACGTACGGAAGAGGACGTGGCGGCTCTAACAAGCGCGAACTAGACGGCCTCACCAACCAGAAAAAATGGAAGGTCGTCAAGACAATGGACACGGTTAGATGAATCCGGCGTTCCATCATATTTACATGAGATTGGTTTTTGAACCCTCATAAAACGATACCAGGGGCTTCCCGCGTGTAATCAGGGCCAGCCCGGCTCAACTTGGTTTCTCCTAAATTTTGATAGTTCATTGATAATAACCAACTCTTCTCTTTTTTGGCACGGCAACTTTCACCTAAGCTCTTTCCTTTTGTAGATGACAATCGTGCTACACCCATCCAGGACACGGCACAACGGAGACACAGGCGCAGACGTGCAGCAGGGACCCGCCCAAAGGTTTCTCTTTAGATCAAGACCCTGCGTAAACCTTTTTTACTGTCTCTTGTTGCTCACATCCTCCGGATACTCCACACAACCGAGAAGGATGTCGGCGTTATTGGCATGTGGCCACGCCAGGATTTTGCACGTACCTGGACACATGGGGTTGGTTATTAAGGGCATTGTTTAGCCCGGTATATGTTATAAAGACCGAACACCTTAGGGAGTGTTCGGCGTCGCGAGTTTGGCCCTATAAGCATCAGCTCTGAATCATGTCTTTGGTCAAATGTTGGGTTTGCCCGGCTCCCACGTTTTGGTACCTTACGTTCCGTTATATCGGCTAAGGTAACACTGGGAGAACTACTGCGATTGTGCCCTGGTTCATCCGGATGAGCACCTCAGTAGAGAAAGCCGAAAACTGACTGTCATGATATAGCGAGAGACTGGTCAACCACTCGATGACTCGTCGGAATCTTTGGGATTCCTCCGCATTAACGAAGGACCGTTTCCCGGTCATGTACGTATGCGCCCTATATTCGGACGAGCGCAGAAGTACCAGGGGCTATATAGTAGCCCCACTGTCAAACTCCTATGGCTAAGTGAAAGTGTTAAAGCAATATAGTGTGATTGCCTCGTTCGCTATGCTATCACCTCCTTAACAAACCAAGACGTTGGATCAAGTGTGGATATGCATCTTTTGCGAACACCCCTGCATTATGTGCGTGGGGGTGGAAGCCGACGACTGCAAACTTTTAGGTTATACACATATATACATAAACGGCCGCACAAGATGCACCATAGTGCTTTCGGGCAAAAGTATAAATACAGCCTTGATAATTCAATAAAACATTGTTTTACAATGGGAATACAGGTCACTTGAACATAACATTCTTCGAGCACTGAGCCTCTATCGAACGAGCGCCTTCAAGAACTTCTTCAAAGTAGTGCTCGGCAGCCACTCGGCCTACGGCCGAACCCTGTGTCGCAACAGTGGTGGCCTCCATCTCCGCCTAGTATGTCTTGACACGGGCAAAGGCCATCCACGCACCCTCTATGCATGCCGATCTCTTTACAACATCGATGTGTGGCACAGCACCAAGGAATTGTTGCACTAAGCTAAAGTAGCTATTCGGCCTTGGCCCTCCCGGCCACAGGTGATCCACAACAGACCTCATGGCAAGTCCGGACAACCTATGGAGCTCGGCCCACTCGGCCAATCACTCATTCAACAGCAGCGGACGGACTGGAGCATGGAACTATGACCAGAACAGCTTTTCCACTTCAGGGCCTTTCTGATCCTTGAAGTACTCGGCCGCATCAGCAGCACTTGCAGCCAAATCCATGTACACATCCGCAGAACTCCATAGCCGGTCTAGAGGAGCATACTTCGGATCTCCGAACTTAGTCCGCAACAAGAAGGGCTTCCCAGACACGATATCTGCAGCTTGATTCAGCTCCTCCTTCGTCGCTCTAATTTGGAGCGGGCTTCCTTGGCAGCCACCCGGGCCTTCTCCAGGTCCGCCGCCTTCGCCCGCTTCTCTTCTTCAAGAAGCTGTTAACGGTCAGCGGCATCTTTTAACTCTATAGCCATCTTGGCTATTTTTTTCCTTGCTCTTGCAATGTGCGGCCTGTTTGGCCCTTAATTCTTCGGCCGCCTTTAAAGTGGTCGCATTGCTACTCTTGCTTGCTCCTTGGCTTGGGCAAGCTCCGCCCGAAGGGTCTCCATGGTGGCAGCTCCATCTGCAGTCACAACACATTAAAGATACTAGCATCATGCTACTCTTATTATGTGACGATCACCAGAAAAATCACTCACCCTATGCCTCGTCAAGCCGCTTGTTGACAAGCACGATGTCGGCTTCTGCCACATCAAGTTGCCGCTTTAGCTCGGCAAAACCATCAGTCCGGCTAGCCACCGGAGCTTCAGCCACCTACACATAAAGGCGGTTTGGTTATTACCTAGGACTATGATCCTCTGTTTGCCACCATTTTCGACGATAACCAGAGTCTCAGGGGCTACTATCTGCATAGGGCATATCTAACGTATGCCATACTGTTAAAAACATACATTATTTCACGTACCTCGAAGCCTTTCAGCAGACTCATGAAGGCTTCATGCAAACCGCTTTCAGCAGATGAAATCCTTTCAATTACTGTACCCATTAGCGTACGATGTGCTTCCGAGACGGCCGCTTGCCCCAAAAGATCCTTCAGTGCATTCGACTGCACATTGTACGGACCCTTGTTGTCGCTCTCCTTAGGATCCGGATACTGGGGATTCCGGGCAGCCAAAGGGTTATCCTCTGGCTGTAGTGGATCCGGAGATACCCTTCGCGACGACACTTCAAGGTCGCCCGCTTCTTGAGACAGGGTGTCCGGGGAAGGCGTTTCGCTCTCCATCATCTCTAGAAGAAGATCCCCCGAAGATGAACTTTGTCGAGAAGGGCTACGATCCGGACTATAATTTATAAGCATCGGTTATTGTCTTCAGAAGTAAGGTAGGATGTTTTCACTATTAAGTACTTTTCGATTACTTACAGCTCGGTAGAGGGCTGATCCCCGCGCGGATATTGTGCGGCAAGAATACCCTCCGAGGCAGGACCCTCTGATGAAGATTTCTTCTCCCGTTTTGAAACCTTAGTTTTCGGATCTTCAGAGGTAATCCTCTTCCTTCCCCGGGGAGGGAGAATGTCAGGTTCTTCCCTTTGATTGTCCTCCCTTGCAGAGGTGCTCATTCCCCCGGCTGGAATAAGTAGAGAGTGAGGCCCGCTTTCGCCCTCTTTATTCCCCCCATCGTCTTCCTTTGAGGACACTGGATAAGGCGCCGGCTCGAGCATCTTGTCCAATACCGGATTGTACAAGCCCTTAGGAAGGGGGCCAAACACCTGATCATCATCGCCTTTGTTATCCAGTCCTGGTCAAAGAGCGGCTCTTTAGAATGATGCCATGATAAATGAAAGGACAGTAGGTTCGGCATGGGATTACTTACTTGGGCAGCAGGGCGGTTGCAGCTCAGGCCCACGTCCTCGGTGGTGTCCGGACACTCTATTTGGGGTCTGAAGAACGATTTGTACATCTCTTCGTGCGTCATGCCGAGGAAATGTTGAATAACTCGCGGTCCTTCTGGGTTGAATTCCCACATGCGGAGGGGCCGGTGTTTGCAAGGTTGGACTCGACGAACCAGCATAACTTGCGTTACCATAACCAAACTGAAGTCTCCCTCGAAGAGATCTCGGATACGGCTCTGTAGTATTGGCACATCCTTGGCTGGACCCCAGCTCAGCCCCCTGCTGATCCATGACATCAGTTGTGGTGGGGGGGCCGAGCGGAAGGCGGGGGAAGCTACCCACTTGGCACTTTGGGGAGTTGTGATGTAAAACCACTCCCGCTGCCACAATCCGGACACCTCTGGGAAGGAACCCTCTGGCCATGGAGTGTGAGCGATCTTGCTTATTAAAGCACCTCCGCACGCTGCGTGCTGCCCCTCGATCATCTTCGGCTTCACATCAAAGGTCTTGAACCACAGGCCAAAGTGAGGGGTAATGCGGAGGAAGGCCTCACATACGACAATGAATGACGAGATGTGAACAAGGGAATCCGGGGCCAGATCATGAAAATCCAGCCCGTAATAGAACATAAGACCCCTAACAAAGGGATCTAGAGCGAGGCCTGGCCCTCGGAGGAAGTGGGAGATGAACACAACGCTCTCGTTGGGTTCGGGAGTAGGGACGACCTGCCCTCGGGTGGGCAGCCTATGCGGAATTTTGGCGGTCAGATATCTGGCCTCCCTCAACTTCTTGATGTCCTCCTCTGTGACGGAGGAAGGCATCCACCGACCTTGAAGGTTGTATCCGGACATAGTTGAAGGTCTGAAGCACCTGACCTGAGCTCTGGGTGTCAGAACTCGAGGCGAGGGAAGGATTCGATTGAGCACGGGAGGGAAAAAAGAAAAAGCCTCATCCCCTTTATAAAGAGGGTGAATATCAGGCGTCCTCCTCGTGGCCATTTGGGACTTACCTAAGATCTAGGAGTCATACCAACAGGCACGATTGGGTTACCCACGTTTGTATTGATGAGAATCCCGTGATAAGGGGGACATGATCTCTGCTTTGACAAGACGTGTCAAGAAAACTGCCTCGCGTTATGTGCAAAGCTGGTTGAGGGAAACGGTTTGAATAATGACCGGGTCATGGCGTGATGTCATGTTGTCAAAACATGTCAGCAGATTAGATTTGTGGAAATATTATTCTCTCTACAGTGGTATGTGGAACTTATTTTGCAGGGTCGGACACTATCCTTGTATTCAAACTCTTTCGTGGTGTGTTCGGAGGAGGAACCCGCCTTGCAATGCCGAAGACAACACTGTGCGTCGGACTCATCGTCATTGAAGCATGGTTCAGGGGCTATTGAGGGAGTCCTGGATCAGGGGGTCTCCGGACAGCCGGACTATATCCTTTGGCCGGACTGTTGGACTATGAAGATACAAGTTTGAAGACTTCGTCCCGTGTCCGGATGGGACTTTACTTGGCATGGAAGGCAAGCTAGGCAATACGGATATATCTCCTCCTTTGTAACCGACCTTGTGTAACCCTAGCCTCCTCCGGTGTCTATATAAACTGGAGGGTTTTAGTCCGTAGGACAACATACAATCATACCATAGGCTAGCTTCTAGGGTTTAGCCTCTTCGATCTCATGGTAGATCAACTCTTGTAATACTCATATCATCAAGAACGATCAAGCAGGACGTAGGGTATTACCTCCATCAAGAGGGCCCGAACCTGGGTAAACATCATGTCCCCTGCCTCCTGTTACCATCCGCCTTAGACGCACAGTTCGGGACCCCCTACCCGAGATCCGCCGGTTTTGACACCAACAGCTTTACTCATAGCTTGACCTATCCGGTGTGCCCTGAGGACGAGATATGTGCAACTCCTATCAGGATTTGTCGGCACAGTCGGCTGGCTTTGCTGGTCTAGTTTTACCATTGTCGAAATGTCTTGTAACCGGGATTCCGAGACTGGTCGGGTCTTTCCGGGAGAAGGAATATCCTTCGTTGATCGTGAGAGCTTGTGATGGGCTAAGTTGGGACACCCCTGCAAGGTATAAACTTTCGAGAGTCGTGCCCACGGTTATGTGGAAGATGGGAATTTGTTAATATCCGGTTGTAGAGAACTTGACGCTTGACTTAATTAAAATGAATCAACCGCGTGTGTAGTCGTGATGGTCTCTTTTTAGCGGAGTCCGGGAAGTGAACACGATCTTGGGTTATGTTTGAACGTAAGTAGTTTTAGGATCACTTCTAGATTCATGACCGTTGCGTAGCTTCTCATCTTACTCTTATTTGCGTATGTTAGCCACCATTTTTGCTTAGCGCTTTCTGCAGCTCCACCTCATTACCTTATCCTACCCATAAGCTTAAATAGTCTTGATCTCGCCGGTGTGAGATTGCTAAGTCCTCGTGACTCATGAATACTTCCAAAACAGTTGCAGGTGCCGATGATACCAGTTCAGGAGATGCTACCGAACTCAAGTGGGAGTTTGACGAGCACCTTGGTCGTTACTATGTGTCGTTTCCTGATGATCGATAGTGGAGCCCAGTTGGGACGATCGGGGATCTAGCATTTGGGGTTTATCTTCCTTTCATTCAGTTTTGACCGTAGTCGGTCTATGAGTGTATTTTGGATGATGTATGAATTATTTATGTATTGTGTGACATGGCGAGTGTAAGCCAACTCTATTTATCCCTGTCTTATTCATTACATGGGATGTTTGTGAAGATGACCATTCTTGCGACGAAACCACTATGCGGTTATGTCTCTAAGTCGTGCCTCGACATGTGGGAGCTATAGCCGCATCGTGGGCGTTACACATGCTCTACTATAGCAATCTTAACATTCATGATGTATGGATAAAAAATGTTGGTAGTGGGGTAAGTAGATCCTGATAGTATAGTAGTTACCCCAGCAAATGATTTCAAGATGGGTTGAATTCTGCCATATTGTACCCAATCTTCATCATCGGGCTGCCATTCATAATTAGGATCTGATTGGGCATACTCATGGAAAGCTTCCTTATACAAAGTGCAAGCATCTATCATTCTGTATGTAGAACTCCATCTAGTTGCTACATCTAGGCATAATCCTTTTCCAACTTTAATACTAAGAGACTTGCAATATGACAAGAAGTTCGACATGTGTCATGGAGATTTTTTCAAGTACTTGACCGTTTCTCTGAGGTTGCCTATCAAAGGTTGCAATGGTTCCATGCCATCATTGACTATCAAATTCACTATGTGTGTGCAGCAGCGAACATGGAAGTACTTAGATATGAATTTTGCTGATTTCCTAGCAGTGAACTTGTCCATCAATTTCTTAGCAGCAGAATCATTCGAGGCAGCATTATCCATGGTCATTTTCATGATCTTATCTTCTATTTTCCATTCTTGGCAACATTCAAAAACAGCTTGAGCTATGACAAAGCTTCTGTGAGGTGGGTCTAACTCTATCAAGTTTAAAACATGACATTGCATAACCCAATCCTCATCTATGTAGTGAGCAACAATAGCTAGGTAGGAAAGATTCTGGTTGGAAGTCCATATATCACTTGTCAAACTAATGCTCTCAACAGACCTTAGTTGCTTCTTAAGGATTTCTTTCTTAGAAAGATACACCTTCATGCATTCGGCTCTAATTTTCTTCCTACCAATGAACTTGTATGATGCATTCATATATCTCATGAGGATATTAAACCAAGCATGCTCTACCATCCTAAAAGGATATTCATGCACAATTATCATCTTTGCTATGATTTTAACGACTTGTGCATGATCATATTCATGATTCACTGTAAGAGATGCACCTGGCTTTTCAGGATCCAAATTGATTGTACCTTGTCGTTGTTGTCTTCCCTTCTTGTTTAGATAGTCCGCACAAACATCTACATGCAGATTGAGACTAGTAGTTGGTCCCCCTAGAGTATAAGCAAACAAGTTACAACAATGCAAGCATTTTGCCTTTGTGACGACCGCCCCTGGTTTCTTCTTGCATACAGCTTTGACCTCCTTGAAATGCTGCCACCATGGTGCACGCTTAACTCTAGTTTTCCTCACCTTAACCTTATTACCAACATCAACTATTGCCTTTTTCCTTATCCCTCTCTTTGTTTTCTCATTGTCATTGACCTCAGCTTGTACATCATTTCCTTTGTCACCCAATCCTAGAGAAGGATCTGACATATCATCATACATGCCATATGCATCTGCCTCATCAATCTCTTCGTATCCTTCGTTAACCTCAAACCATTTCTCTATCACCATCCTATCCAGAAAGAAATAGAATGATTTAGATAATCAAATTTAACAAGTCATCACTCCATGATTGATTAGGAATATGAATAATGAAGTTCTAATAATCTACATTGTAACTAGAGTTCTATAAAAATATAGCAAAAATGGCAATGTACGAAACTAAAATTAGAGTTCTATACCAAAATTGCAATCAATGAAATAGTGGCATTGCTCTTGATCTGGCATTATAAACATCAGACATCATAAAAAAATTGCAATGGGAACAGACAAATAAAATTTAGTAGTCTATACTGCATTTAAATAGTAACAACACTACTGGAGTACACGTTCATATGAACTGAATTGTTGAGATTTAACCATCTAACACATGAGCACAATAGGAAATTACCGCTGCTGATCTGGCATCATCAACATCGGACATTGTTGGATCCACCCTTGCCCTTTTCTGTGTTTGTGAAAGAAGAAGAGGATCAGGATGTGCTGCGGTGGATGGAGAGTCCCGTGACGCACAATCAGAGGCAGCTTGTTTCTTCCGTGACTGCATGCTTGTAGTTGTGGCAGAAGGTGCTGGCCGCCGGTGTTCATCCATTCTTGCACTGGGCTCACAGTTGGAGATGGGGATTGCCAGAGTTAGAGACGACCGATGCAAGAGGTCGCGACTGGGGGGATGGAGATGTTTGAGGTGAGAGGTGAACGGGGCGGGGATAACGGAGATTTGGACGCCAGAAGGTCACCAGCCGCCGGCTGCCGCTGTACTACCCAGTGCCCTCGTCACTTCCTCAAGTTCCTGGCATTAGCAGCTGGCTCGTGGTTGTGGAGACTGGAGACGAGTCATGGACTCTAGGTCTCCTACTGGTCTTGGCGGCTGGGGTTGGTGCCTGGTGGCTCCTTCCTAGGTCTGGGTCTCTGGGAGTGGTGTGGCCCGAAGTGGGCTGGGGCGCTTGGCCTTTAGGCCGGCCAAACTATTAGTAGGCTCTGGAAATTCTCAAAAAAAACTACTAGAAATTATCGAGCTAAACAAGTTATCTTGCGAAACTTGTTTTCTCGATCATTAAGCTCGTTAATATTCACGAGCAAAAAACATTGTTCAGCTTTGTTCATTAACTAACAAGCACGAGCCGAAACGAGCCAAACAATCGAGCATTCATTATGCTCACGAGCTTCGAGCTTTTCGTCCAGCCCTAGGTGATCGCCAGGAGCTGGGCGTGGAAGGCCTTGATATGGTTGTGGGCGGCCTCCATCAGTGCTAAGGCCGCCGCTGCGAAACGGACAGCTGTTGTGCCGCTCTCGCTAGTTGCTATCCCCGAGGTAGATGTGCTTCCTGAAGGAAATATGCCCTATAGGCAATAATAAAGTTATTATTTATTTCCTTATTTAATGATAAATGTTTATTATTCATGTTAGAATTGTATTAACCGGAAACTTAGTACATGTGTGAATACATAGACAAACAAAGTGTCACTAGTATGCCTCTACTTGACTAGCTCGTTGAATCAAAAATGGTTAAGTTTCCTAGCCATAGACATGAGTTGTCATTTGATTAACGGGACCACATCATTAGATAATGATGTGATTGACTTGACTCATTCCGTTAGCTTAGCACTTGATCGTTTTAGTTTACTGCTATTGCTTTCTTCATGACTTATACATGTTCCTATGACTATGAGGTTATGCAACTCCCGATACCGGAGGAACACTTTGTGTGCTACAAATGTCACAGCGTAACTAGGTGATTATGAAGGTGCTCTACAGGTGTCTCCGATGGTACTTGTTGAGTTGGCATAGATCAAGATTAGGATTTGTTACTCCGATTGTCGGAGAGGTATCTCTGGGCCCTCTCGGTAATGCACATCACTATAAGCCTTGCAAGAAATGTGACTAATGAGTTAGTTGCAGGATGATGCATTACGGAACGAGTAAAGAGACTTACCGGTAATGAGGTTGAGCTAGGTATTGAGATACCGACGATCGAATCTCGGGCAAGTAACATACCGATGACAAAGGGAACAACGTATGTTGTTATGCGGTTTGACCGATAAAGATCTTAGTAGAATATGTAGGAACCAATATGAGAATCCAGGTTTCGCAATTGGTTATTGACCGGAGACATGTCTCGGTCATGTCTACATAGTTCTCGAACCCATAGGGTCCGCACGCTTAAAGTTCATTGACAATCGGTATTATGAGTTTTTGTGTTTTGATGTACCGAAGGTAGTTCGGAGTCCCGGATATGATCGCGGACATGACGAAGAGTCTCGAAATGGTTGAGGTGTAAAGATCGATATATTGGATGACTATGTTCGGACACCGGAAGGGTTCCGGGAGGTTTCGGACATATACCGGGGTACCGGGGGTTACCGGGCCCCCCCCCCCCCGGGAAGCTATTGGGCCTTATGGGCCTTAGTGGAGAAGAGAGAGGGCAGCCAGGAGGTGGCGTGCGAACCCCCTTGCCCCAATCTGAATTGGACAAGGGCAAGGGGCGGCGGCCCCCTCTCCTTCCTTCTCTCCACCTCCTCCTTCCCCCTTCTCCTTCTTGGAATAGGAAAGGGAGGGGGCAAACCTACTTGGAGTAGGATTGCCCCCCCTTGGGCGCGCCTCTCCCCTGGCCGGCTGTCTCCTCCCCCCCCCCCCCTTTATATACGGGGGTAGGGAGCACCCCAAAGACACAACAATTGATATGTTGATCTCTTAGCCGTGTGCGGTGCCCCCCTCCACCATAATCCACCTCGGTTATATTGTAGCGGTGCTTAGGTGAAGCCCTGCGACGGTAGCTTCATCAACATCGTCACCATGTCGTCGTGCTGACAAAACTCTTTCCCGAGCTCTACTGGATCGTGAGTTCGCGGGACGTCACCGAGCTGAACGTGTGCTGAACGCGGAGGTGCCGTACGTTCGGTGATGAGGATCAGTCGATCGTGAAGACGTGCGACTACATGAACCGCGTTGTTATAACGCTTCCACTTAATGGTGTACGAGGATACATGGACAACACTCTCCCCTCTCGTTGCTATGCATCACCATGATCTTGCGTGAGCGTAGGAAAATTTTGAAATTACTACATTCCCCAATAGTGGTATCAGAGCCTGGTTTATGTGTAGATGTTATATGCACGAGTAGAACACAAGTGAGTTGTGGGCAATACAAGTCATACTGCTTACCAGGATGTCATACTTTGGTTCGGCGGTATTGTTGGATGAAGCGGCCTGGACTGACATTACGCGTACGCTTATGCGAGACTGGTTCTACCGACGTGCTTTGCACACAAGTGTCTGGCGGGTGTCAGTTTCTCCAACTTTAGTTGAACCGAGTGTGGCTACGCCCGGTCCTTGAGAAGGTTAAAACAGCACTAACTTGATGAACTATCATTGTGGTTTTGATGCGTAGGTAAGAACGGTTCTTGCTCAGCCCGTAGCAGCCACGTAAAACTTGCAACAACAAAGTAGAGGACGTCTAACTTGTTTTTGCAGGGCATGTTGTGATGTTTTATGGTCAAGACATGATGCTATATTTATTGTATGAGATGATCATGTTTTGTAACAGAGTTATCACCCTGTAATTGCTTTACTTTATCACTAAGCGGTAGCGATAGTCGTTGAAGCAATAGTTGGTGAGACGACAACGATGCTACGATGGAGATCAAGGTGTCACGCTGGTGACGATGGTGATCATGACGGTGCTTTGGAGATGGAGATTAAAGGCACAAGATGATGATGGCCATATCATATCACTTATATTGATTGCATGTGATGTTTATCCTTTATGCATCTTATTCTGCTTTGTTTGATGGTAGCATTATAAGATGATCTCTCACTAAATTTCAAGGTAAAAGTGTTCTCCCTGAGTATGCACCGTTGCCAAAGTTCGTCGTGCCGAGACACCACGTGATGATCGGGTGTGATAAGCTCAACGTTCATCTACAACGGGTGTAAGACAGTTTTACACACGCAGAATACTCGGGTTAAACTTGACGAGCCTAGCATATGCAGATATGGCCTCGGAACACTGAGACCGAAAGGTCGAGCGTGAATCATATAGTAGATATGATCAACATAGTGATGTTCACCATTGAAAACTACTCCATTTCACGTGATGATCGGTTATGGTTTAGTTGATATGGATCACGTGATCACTTAGATGATTAGAGGGATGTCTATCTAAGTGGGAGTTCTTAAGTAATATGATTAATTGAACTTAAATTTATCATGAACTTAGTACCTGATAGTATTTTGCTTGTCTATGTTATTGTAGATAGATGGCATGTGATGTTGTTCCGTTGAATTTTAATACGTTCCTTGAGAAAGCAAAGTTGAAAGATGATGGTAGAAATTACACGGACTGGGTCCGTAACTTGAGGATTATCCTCATTGTTGCATAGAAGAATTACATCCTGGAAGCACCGCTGAGTGCCAAACCCGCTGCAGGAGAAACGCCAGATGTTATGAACGTCTGGCAGAGCAAAGCTGATGACTACTCAATAGTTTAGTGTGCCATGCTTTACGGCTTAGAACAGGGACTTCAACGACGTTTTGAACGTCATGGAGCATATGAGATGTTCCAGGAGTTGAAGTTAATATTTCAAGCAAATGCCTGGATTGAGAGATATGAAGTCTCCAATAAGTTCTACAGCTGTAAGATGGAGGAGAATAGTTCTGTCAGTGAACATATACTCAGAATGTCTGGGTACCATAATCGCTTGACTCAGCTAGGAGTTAATCTCCCGATTGATAGTGTCATTGACAGAGTTCTTCAATCACTGCCACCAAGCTACAAGAGCTTCCTAATGAACTATAATATGCAAGGGATGGATAAGACGATTCCCGAGCTCTTCGCAATGCTAAAGGCTGCAGAGGTAGAAATCAAGACGGAGCATCAAGTGCTGCTGGTCAACAAGACCACCGTTTCAAGAAAAAGGGTAAAGGGAAGAAGAAAGGGAACTTTAAGAAGAACGGCAAACAAGTTGCTGCTCAAGAGAAGAAACTCAAGTCTAGACCTAAGCCTGAGACTGAGTGCTTCTACCGCAAAGGGACTGGTCACTGGAAGCGGAACTGCCCCAAGTATTTGGCAGATAAGAAGGATGGCAAGGTGAACAAAGGTATATGTGATATACATGTTATTGATGTGTACCTTACTAGAGCTCGCAGCAGCACCTGGGTATTTGATACTGGTTCTGTTGCTAATATTTGCAACTAGAAACGAGGACTACGGATTAAGCGAAGACTGGCTAAGGACGAGGTGATGATGCGCGTGGGAAATGGTTCCAAAGTCGATGTGATCGCCATCGGCACGCTACCTCTACATCTACCTTCGGGGTTAGTTTTAGACCTGAATAATTGTTATTTGGTGCCAGCGTTAAGCATGAACATTATATCTGGATCTTGTTTGATGCGAGATGGTTATTCATTTAAATCTGAGAATAATGGTTGTTCTATTTATATGAGTAATAGATTTTATGGTCATGCACCCTTGAAGACTGGTCTATTTGTGTTGAATCTCGATAGTAGTGATACACATATTCATAATGTTGAAGCCAAAAGATGCAGAGTTGATAATGATAGTGCAACTTATTTGTGGCACTGCCGTTTGGGTCATATTGGTGTAAAGCGCATGAAGAAACTCCATACTGATGGACTTCTGGATTCACTTGATTATGAATCAGTTGGTACTTGCGAACCATGCCTCATGGACAAGATGACTAAAACACCGTTCTCCGGAACAATGGAGCGAGCAACAGACTTGTTGGAAATCATACATACTGATGTATGTGGTCCGATGAATGTTGAGGCTCGCGTCGGGTATCGTTATTTTCTCACCTTCATCGATGATTTGAGCAGATATGGGTATATCTACTTAATGAAACATAAGTCTGAAACATTTGAAAAGTTCAAAGAATTTCAGAGTGAAGTGGAAAATCATCGTAACAAGAAAATTAAGTTTCTACAATCTGATCATGGAGGAGAATATTTGAGTTATGAGTTTGGTCTACATTTGAAACAATGTGGAATAGTTTCGCAACTCACGCTACCTGGAACACCACAGCGTAATGGTGTGTCTGAACGTCGTAATTGTACTTTACTAGATATGGTGTGATCTATGATGTCTCTTACTGATTTACCGCTATCATTTTGGGGTTATGCTTTAGAGATAGCTGCATTCACGTTAAATAGGGCACCATCGAAATCCGTTGAGACAACGCCTTATGAACTGTGGTTTGGCAATAAACCTAAGTTGTCGTTTCTTAAAGTTTGGGGCTACGATACTTATGCGAAAAAGCTTCAACCTGATAAGCTCGAACCCAAATCGGAGAAATGTGTCTTCATAGGATACCCAAAGGAAACTATTGGGTACACCTTCTATCACAGATCCGAAGGCAAGACATTCGTTGCTAAGAATGGATCCTTTCTAGAGAAGGAGTTTCTCTCGAAAGAAGTGAGTGGGAGGAAAGTACAACTTAATGAGGTAACTGTACCTGCTCCCTTATTGGAAAGTAGTTCATCACAGAAACCGGTTCCTGTGACACCTACACCAATTAGTGAGGAAGCTAATGATGATGATCATGAAACTTCAGATCAAGTTACTACCGAACCTCGTAAGTCAACCAGAACAAGATCCGCACCAGAGTGGTACGGTAATCCTGTTATGGAGGTCATGTTACTTGACCATGATGAGCCTATGAACTATGAGGAAGCGATGATGAGCCCAGATTCCGCAAAATGGCTTCAAGCCATGAAATCTGAGATGGGATCTGTCGGTGTCAAAACTGGCGGATCTCGGGTAGGGGGTCCCGAACTGTGCGTCTAGGCCGGATGGTAACAGGAGACAAGGGACACAAAGTTTTACCCAGGTTCGGACCCTCTCGATGGAGGTAAAACCCTACGTCCTGCTTGATTAATATTGATGATATGGGTAGTACAAGAGTAGATCTACCACGAGATCGAGGAGGCTAAACCCTAGAAGCTAGCCTATGGTATGATTGTTGTTGTCTATGTTGTCCTACGGACTAAAACCCTCCGGTTTATATAGACACCAGAGAGGGTTAGGGTTACACAAAGTCGGTTACAATGGTAGGAGATCTACATATCCGTATCGCCAAGCTTGCCTTCCACGCCAAGGAAAGTCAATTCCGGACATGGGACGAAGTCTTCAATCTTGCCCCCATTTCCTCCGCGGACTGGGCTTCCCTCTCCACCCATTTGTCCGGGGGCTCATGTTCTACTACGGCCTGGATTTCCACGATCTGGCCTCGAACTTCGTCCTCAACATCTCGGCGTTTATCGTCGTGTGCGAGGCCTTCCTCCGCATCCGCCCCCATTTCGGCCTATGGCTCAAGACTTTCAATCATCAAGCCGAAGGTGGTGCGCAGCAACCAGGCGGAGTGCAGAGGCGCCATGGTGGGCAAGATGGCCAACGTCCTATGGCCCGAGGGCTCCTTTGTGGAGACCCTGAAGGGGTGGCAATCGGGGTGGTTTTACATCACCGAGCCGTGCGACGCCGAATTGGTCGCACCCCCGAGTTCCGATCCGGACCCCCTACGCGGCTCACCTCCTGGAAGGAGACGGGCCTGTCTTGGGGTAAAAAAGGAGAGCTGACCAGCCTCCAAACATGCATCCAAACCCTGGCGGACAAGAAGCTCAAACTTGTCGACGTAGTCCAGGTTATGCTCATCCGCCTGATCCTCCCGTGTCAACAACGGGCTTTCAACCTGTGGGAGTTCGACCCGGTGCGGCACCAAACTCTGAGCAGGATCTTCGACATGATGTACGAAGATGCCTGGAAGGTGCTTTTCAAAGGCGCCGAGGCTCCCGCATCCGCTACCGAGGATCGCGGATTCAGTGCGCAGCGTCATGCTCTCGCGGTAAGCTGTTTTTTTCCTTTTACAGGGTATCAGTTTTTCATAGTTTGACTCCATGCGGGATCTAAGCTCCCTTACCTTTGACAGGATTGGCAGGTGACGTCCGGACAGATCAACTGTCCGGCTCCTTTGCCCGAAGGCCCAGAGGACGCTCGCTTGGCGAAGCTGCTGGTTCCGGCACCCTATGTGGTGCCGGAGAAGAAGGCCGCGAAAAAGGCCGCGGGGACTCGAAAGAGTGCCCGGTGCCAGGAGGTGTCGGATCCATCATCCGATGGTTCCGAGGCACATTCCTCCCGTGAAGATGAGGAGGAAGAAGAGGAGATCTCTCCCCCTCCAGCGGGAGGAGAGAAGAAAAGGAAGGCCGCCCTCTCTGGGGAGGCCGGAGGGTCCAAGAAGGGGAAAACCCTTCCTCTGGACTACTCCACCGACGCCGACGGCGGAGAGGAGTGGCAGCCCAGGGCCAAGCCCCTGGCAAAATCGTAAGTATCCGGATACCAGAGTAATTCATAGTATTCATTTATTGCACAACTTTCCCTTACGTCGAATATGTTTATGCAGCCCACCCAAAGACCGGCTCGACGCGTCGTCGAGCGGCTCACTAGACTCGTCGGATGTGAACTCGCTTCCGATGGCTTCCTCCCCCCGCCCTACGGACGACACCGAAGTGTTGTCCCAACAGGTTCCAAGCCGGGAGGAGGTGGTCCTGGAGGCGTCGCAAGGTGACCTCCCGGATTCCAGGAGTAAAGGGGATGAAACCCCTCAGGGCTCCAAGTCCGTCTCTAGGCCGGACACTTCTCCAGAACCTTCAAAGGTTCCAGAGTCCGGCGGGGGACCTCCTTCCAAGAGGAGCAAGTCCACCGTGCCGGTGGCCCCCGTCCAACCAGAGGCGCCGAACAATATGTTGGAGGCACTCCAAGGCACCTCCATCGACGAGGAGCACCGCGCTATTATGAGTGCGGTGGTCTAGAAGGTTCAGTCTGCCAAGAGCGGACTGACTGAAGCTTGTACTAGCCTTTTGACAGGCTTTGAGGTAAGTAAAGAATGTGTAAATAATAGTACCGCATAGACAGTAGCCCCTGATGCTCTGTTTGGCGTTCAGGAAGAAAAGCCAAATAGAGGACCAAATAGAATTCACATGAGTCTAACAAAAATGAGTCAATATGCATATGCAGGCTTCCCTGCTTGCGTCCGCCGCACTGACTGTGAAAGTGGATACGCTAAAGCAGAACCTCGAGCGGTCCGAGCAAGAGCTCGGGCATGCCAAGAAGCAGCTCGAGGACAATGAAGGTAAGAAATACCATGTTTTTAAATATGTATAAAAAGGTGCAATTGCAAAGAATGACAGGATTATCGTGGCTATTTTAGGGGCCACGTCTGAAGTGTGACCCTTACGCGGGCGCTGGTCGAGGCCGAGAAGAGGTCGGCCTCAGAGCGCACCGAGCGGGAGAAGTATGAGGCCGAGGTTGGCAAGGTGCGGCAAGAGCTCCAAGCTCTCATGGAAAAACATGAGAGTTTAGAGCTTGACTCAAAGACGCGGGCGTCCGAGCTCGCGGTGGCTATTGAAAATGCCAAGTCTGCCAAGGCCGAATCCTAGAAGACCCTCCAGGAGTTGGATGAGGTGAAGAAGATAGCGGCGGGTAAGGCATTCTTTATGCAAAGCAAACACATAAACGTGAATTACTTGTTACTTACCCGAATCCGGAGCTCTCCAGGAGCGTTCGCAGATCTTCCCCGGAGTGTGTCCGATGCCGTCGCATTCTATCGAGCCGAGGAGGGCAGCTCGACGGAGAAGGTGTTCTGGTCTCAGTACGTTGAGGCCGGACACCCCGTGCCCCTGAGCGACCAGCTGAAGCAACTGGTCGAGCTCCACAAGGCGGCCGAACAGGCCATGAAGGGCCTCATTGTTCGGCTGTGGCCTGGAGGGGCTCTGCCTGGGAGCTATTTTGGGCTGGTGCGGCGGCTGGTGGAGGCCTGTCCAAGGCTCGAAGTCATCAAGAGCTCCGTCTGCATTGAGGGTGCCCGTAGGGCCCATGCTAAGGTGCACTGGGGCAAGCTGGATGCTGAGAAGCTTGTGAAGGACGGGCCACCGCCGGGGAAATAGCATCGCAAGCCCGAGAATTACTATAAGGATGTTCTGAAGGGTGCCTGCGTTGTGGCGGATGAATGTTCTAGGGATGTAATTTTTGAGTGAAACTTGCTCGTTTTGTCCTGTGCGCTAAAAACTTGTTTATATGCGCTAAGCAATGCTGTTGGAATTTAAAATATTACCTTCTATGCGGCTGTTTATCAATTCTGAGAGATGGCGAGTCGTCCGCTTCTACCCCCGTGCCTCTAGTGCTGGGGTGTTCGGGGATAAACCTGAGCGCTCTTTTTCCCATGTTTGGGTCCTTCGAGGGAGGCGCTCAGCCCAACGAACAAGGCAATCGGACTATAATGCGTGAACACTCTCACTTAGCCATAGAATTCTATAATTTTAAATTTCGACGAAGCCCCTGGTATTCAGAAGACCGAGTTCGGGGCGCTATCCATGCCTTGGCCGGACAGAGCCGGCTCCTCGCCCTAAGCGGCATAAGTCTTTAGGGACTCGAAAAACCTCTCGAACAGCGACCAACTCTCGCTTCATCATGACAGTCAGTTTTAGCTTTCTCCACTGAGGTGCTCGACCCAGCTCAACTGGGCACAATCGCAGTGGTTCTCCTAGTGCTACCTTAGCCGATATAGCGGAACGTAAGGCACCAAAACATAGGAGCCGGGCAAACCCAACTATTGACCCAAGACATGATTCGGAGCCGATGCATATAATGCTATAAGTTCGGGGTGCTGCACTTATTAAAGTGTTCGGACTTCTCACACCATATTGTGGGATACTAAAGCCCCTGGCGTATTTTGGCCGTACCAACGTGTACGGGTGCAACATGTCGTTAAGGAACATATATAAAAAGAAAAAAGGTAATGCAAAAATAGATGAAAGCTATGCATTGTTTATTAAAAAGGGCTGCGATCAAAGCAGAACGATACAAATAATGCGATAAGTGGAAGGTTGGACTAGTTAACATGTCCGTTCCAGGGGCAAGCTGCGGAATAGTATGCGGAACAGGTATACTGCTCGTGATAGAGACCACCTGGGAGTTCTATACTGCGGCGTGGCTTATCTGCTTCCCTGGTTCTTGCATCGTTTGTGAGGCAATTGAACTGCCGAACAGGCCTTTCGAAGATGGAGTCCTGAAAGTAAGAGAAAAATAAAAAAAATTGACAGCCCCTGGTACGGTTTAAGCCATATTTTTGGGCGTGCCGTGATGGTGCCCCTCCCCCTGTACCCATGGTATCTCTAGGGCGTAGTTATGGACGTGAAGTACTGGCGTCGCCTTTTTGCGAGGGTTGGGGTTGGGACCGCATTGCTACGCATGCTCGGATCATGCCAGGCGGTCTTGTTGTAGGTTACGCCGGGCGCGCTTGACGGTGTCCGGTTGTTTAGTGGCCGGACTGGAGAACTGCCTGGAGAGGCTGCTTTGTACTTCCGCTGCAAGGGCCGCCGTGTGCTCCTCCGTTCGGAGGGAGCGTTCGGTGTTTCCATTGATCGTAATTACTCCTCGAGGGCCTGGCATCTTGAGCTTAAGGTATGCGTAGTGCGGTACCGCATTGAACTTAGCGAATGCGGTTCGCCCGAGCAGTGCGTGATAACCACTGCGAAACGGGACTATGTCGAAGATTAACTCCTCGCTTCGGAAATTATCCGGAGATCCAAAGACCACTTCAAGTGTAACTGAGCCTGTACAGTTGGCATATACACCTGGTGTTACGCCTTTAAAGGTTGTTTTGGTGGGCTTAATCCTCGAGGGATCTATGCCCATTTTCCGCACTGTATCCTGGTAAAGCAGGTTCAGGCTGCTGCCGCCGTCCATAAGGACTCTAGTGATATGAAATCCGTCAATGATTGGGTCTAGGACCAATGCGGCGAATCCGCCATGACGGATGCTAGTGGGATGGTCCCTTCGATCAAAGGTGATCGGGCAGGAGGACCATGGGTTGAACTTTGGGGCGACTTGCTCTACCGCGTATACGTCCCTTAACACGCGCTTCCGCACCCTTTTGGGGATGTGGGTTGCGTATATCATATTCACCATCCGCACTTGTGGGGGAAAACCCTTCTGTCCACTGTTGTTCGGCGGCCAGGGCTCCTCGTCGTCATCGCTATGCAGCCCCTTGTCTTCATTTTCGGTGTTTAACTTGCCTGCCTGCTTGAACACCCAACAATCCCTGTTGGTGTGATTGGCCGGCTTTTCGGGGGTGCCATGTATCTGGCACAAGCGGTCGAGTATTCGGTCCAAACTGGACGGGCCCCTAGGATTCCTTTTGAATGGCTTTTTCCGCTCACCGGATTTAGAGCCTCTGAATCCGGCATTAACTGCCGTATCCTCAGCATTGCCGCCGTTAATGCGGCGCTTCTGCTTGTTGCGACGCGACCTGCCACTACTGTCCCTGGTGTCCGAATTACCAGGGTTTTTGGTCATATTGTTGCTACAAGCAAGCCAACTGTCTTCTCCCGCACAAAAGCGGGTCGTGAGTGTCGTGAGTGCTGCCATAGATTTCGGCTTTTCCTGTCCAAGGTGCCGGGTCAGCCACTCGTCACGGATATTGTGCTTGAAGGCTGCTAGGGCCTCAGCGTCCGGACAGTCGACTATTTGATTTTTCTTTGTTAGGAACCGTGTCCAGAATTGCCTGGCCGATTCCTCTGGCTGCTGAATTACGTGACTTAGGTCATCGGCGTCTGGGGGTCGCACATAAGTGCCCTGGAAATTGTCGAGGAATGCGGCTTCTAGGTCCTCCCAACAACTGATTGATCCTGTTGGCAAGTTGTTAAGCCAATGCCGAGCTGGTCCTTTAAGCTTGAGTGGGAGGTATTTGATGGCGTGGAAATCATCGTCGTGGGCCATGTGGATATGAAGGAGATAATCCTCGATCCATACCGCGGGATCTGTTGTGCCATCATATGATTCGATATTTACGGGTTTGAAACCCTCGGGGATTTGATGATCCATTATTTCGTCTATAAAGCATAGTGGGTGTGCGGCGCCTCTGTACTGGGCGATATCATGACGTAGCTCCAATGAGCTGTGTTTGGCCCTGCCGAATTTGTGGCTGGCGTGACGGTTACCGTCTCGAGCCGTGGGGCGCCCACGCGATCCGTAGATCGAGCGTGTTTGCCTTGCCTTGTCCTCCAACATGTCTCGCTCTTGGAGGGGCGTTCGAGTTTATGCTCTTCGGCCACAAGGACTTCGGTCCATCTGTCGACCAGCAAATCTTGATCAGCTCTAAGTTGTTGCTGTTTTTTCTTGAGGCTTCTTGCCGTGGCCATAAGCCTGCGTTGAAAACGCTCTTGCTCGACGGGATCCTCTGGCACGACGAATTCATCGTCGTCGAGGCTTGCCTCATCTTCGGAGGGAGGCATATAATTATCGTCCTCGACCTCTCTGTCTGCCGCTCTCTCATGAGGGCTGGTTTCTTCATCCTCTTGTGCTAAATCTTGCTGGAGGGGGTTTTCTTTGGCGCTTTCCGGAGTATTATTATCTCACGTCCTGGAATCACCGTGTTTGTTTTGGTGGGATTTTGAGCGGCACCGCTGATGCCGACGCTTAGGCTGTTTCTTGGAGGGGTCATCCTCCGTTGTTCCATCGCCATCTCCCTCTTTTGGGGTGTCCACCATGTATATGTCATATGACGAGGTGGCTTTCCAGGGCCTAGTAGGCGCTGGTTCTTCATCATCTCCTTCATCGGCGTCCATATCGTCGATGTCTTCGGAGTCGAAGTCGAGCATGTCGGTTAAGTCGTCGATAGTGGCTACAAAGTGGGTGGTGGGTGGGCTTTGAATTTCTTCATCGTCCGTACCCCAACCTTGTTGACCGTAGTCCAGCCAGGGCTCTCCTGATAAAGAGAGAGACTTGAGTGACTTCAGGATATCGCCGAAAGGTGAGTGCTGAAAGATGTCCGCGGCAGTGAACTCCATGATCGGCGCCCGATCGGATTCGATCGGCAGGGGCGCGGAGGGTTCGGAGTCCGGAGAGGAGTCCGGCTCCTTGGAGTCATGAGTCTCGCAGAGTACGGGGCTGGTGTTTGGCTCAATCACCATTGGGGTCGCAGCCCCCGAGGTGGCGTCCAACCGCCCATCCTCGATCGGCGCAGTTGGCTCCGAATTAAGGGTCGGAGCCGATGCGGGTGCGGCCTTCGGGGCACTGTTCGGCGGCAGAGCTAAATCATGCTCGTCGTGACAGTGCGGCGCGCTCGGCAGTGGCTCAAATCCATCAAAGATCAAGTCCCCGCGGATGTCAGCCGTGTAGTTTAAACTTCCAAATCTGACCTGACGGCCGAGGGCGTAGCTTTCGATCTGCTCCAGACGGCCAAGCGAATTGGCCCGCAGTGCGAAGCCGCCGAAAACAAAGATCTGTCCGGGGAGGAAGGTCTCACCCTGGACTGCATCACTATTGATGATCGTAGGAGCCATCGAGCCTGATGGCGACGACACAGAGGAACTCCCAATGAAAGCACCAATGTCGGTGTCAAAACCGGCGGATCTCGGGTAGGGGGTCCCGAACTGTGCGTCTAGGCCGGATGGTAACAGGAGACAAGGGACACGAAGTTTTACCCAGGTTCGGGCCCTCTCGATGGAGGTAAAACCCTACGTCCTGCTTGATTAATATTGATGATATGGGTAGTACAAGAGTAGATCTACCACGAGATCGAGGAGGCTAAACCCTAGAAGCTAGCCTATGGTATGATTTTTGTTGTCTATGTTGTCCTACGGACTAAAACCCTCCGGTTTATATAGACACCGGAGAGGGTTAGGGTTACACAAAGTCGGTTACAATGGTAGGAGATCTACATATCCGTATCGCCAAGCTTGCCTTCCACGCCAAGGAAAGTCCCTTCCGGACATGGGACGAAGTCTTCAATCTTGTATCTTCATAGCCCAGGAGTCCGGTTGAAGGTATCGTCCGGCTATCCGAACACCCCCTAATCCAGGACTCCCTCAGGATCCATGTATGAGAACAAAGTGTGGACTTTGGTTGACTTGCCCGATGATCGGCAAGCCATCGAGAATAAATGGATCTTCAAGAAGAAGACTGACGCTGACGGTAACATTACTGTCTACAAAGCTCGACTTGTTGCGAAAGGTTTTCGACAAGTTCAAGGAGTTGACTATGATGAGACATTCTCACCCGTAGCGATGCTTAAGTCCATCCGAATCATGTTAGCAATTGCTGCATTTTATGATTATGAAATTTGGCAAATGGATGTAAAGACTGCATTCCTGAATGGTTTTCTGGAAGAAGAGTTGTATATGATGCAACCTGAAGGTTTTATCGATCCAAAGGGTACTAACAAAGTGTGCAGGCTACAGCGATCCATTTATGGACTGGTGTAAGCCTCTCAGAGTTGGAATAAATGTTTTGATAGTGTGATCAAAGCATATGGTTTTATACAGACTTTTGGAGAAGCCTGTATTTATAAGAAAGTGAGTGGGAGCTCTGTAGCATTTCTAATATTATATGTGGATGACATATTATTGATTGGAAATGATATAGAATTTCTGGATAGCATAAAAGGATACTTGAATAAGAGTTTTTCAATGAAAGACCTCGGTGAAGCTGCTTATATATTGGGCATAAAGATCTATAGAGATAGATCAAGACGCTTAATTGGACTTTCACAAAGCACATACCTTGATAAAGTTTTGAAGAAGTTAAAAATGGATCAGGCTAAGAAAGGGTTCTTGCCTGTGTTACAAGGTGTGAAATTGAGTAAGACTCAATGACCGACCACTGCAGAAGATAGAGAGAAAATGAAAAGTGTTCCCTATGCTTCAGCCATAGGCTCTATCATGTATGCAATGTTGTGTACCAGACCTGATGTGTGCCTTGCTATTAGTTTAGCAGGGAGGTACCAAAGTAATCCAGGAGTGGATCACTGGACAGCGGTCAAGAACATCCTGAAATACCTGAAAAGGACTAAGGATATGTTTCTCGTTTATGGAGGTGACAAAGAGCTAGTCGTAAATGGTTACGTCGATGCAAGCTTTGACACTGATCCGGACGATTCTAAATCGCAAACCGGATACGTGTTTATATTGAACGGTGGAGTTGTCAGTTGGAGCAGTTCTAAACAAAGTGTTATGGCGGGATCTACGTGTGAAGTGGAGTACATAGCTGCTTCAGAAGTACCAAATGAAGGAGTCTGGATGAAGGAGTTCATATCCGATCTAGGTGTCATACCTAGTGCATCGGGTCCAATGAAAATCTTTTGTGACAATACTGGTGCAATTGCCTTGGCAAAGGAATCCAGATTTCACAAGAGAGCCAAACACATCAAGAGACGCTTCAATTCCATCCGGGATCAAGTCCAGGTGGGAGACATAGAGATATGCAAGATACATACGGATCTGAATGTGGCAGACCCGCTGACTGCTACCTCTTTTGGCACTGCGTTGGTTTTCCCCGAAGAGGAAGGGATGATGCAGCAAAGTAGCATAAGTATTTCCCTCAGTTTTTGAGAACCAAGGTATCAATCCAGTAGGAGGCTACACGCAAGTCTCTCATACCTGCACAAAACAAATAAATCCTCGCAACCAACGCAAATAGGGGTTGTCAATCCCTATAGGGCCACTTACGAGAGTGAGATCTGATAGATATGATAAGATAATATTTTTGGTATTTTTATGATAAAGAGGCAAAGTAAAATAAAGCAAAGTAAATAGAAAAGTAAATAACTAAGTAGTAGGAGATTGATATGATAAAGCTAGACCCGGGGGCCATATGTTTCACTAGTGGCTTCTCTCGAGAGCATAAGTATTCTACGGTGGGTGAACAAATTACTGTTGAGCAATTGACAGAATTGAGCATAGTTATGAGAATATCTAGGTATGATCATGTATATAGGCATCACGTCTGAGACAAGTAGACCGACTCATGCCTGCATCTACTACTATTACTCCACTCATCGACCGCTATACAGCATGCATCTAGAGTATTAAGTTAAAAACAGAGTAACGCCTTAAGCAAGATGACATGATGTAGAGGGATAGACTCATGCAATATGAAGAAAACCCCATCTTGTTATCCTCGATGGCAACAATACAATACGTGCCTTGCTGCCCTTACTGTCACCGGGAAAGGACACTGCAAGATTAGACCCAAAGCTAAGCACTTCTCCCATTGCAAGAAAGATCAATCTAGTAGGCCAAACCAAACTGATAATTCGAAGAGACTTGCAAAGATAACCAATCATACATGAAAGAATTCAGAGAAGATTCAAATATTATTCATAGATAGACTTGATCATAAACCCACAATTCATCGGTCTCAACAAACACACCGCAAAAAGAAGATTACATCGAATAGATCTCCACAAGAGAGGGGGGGACATTGTATTGAGATCCAAAAAGAGAGAAGAAGCCATCCAGCTACTAACTATGGACCCGTAGGTCTGAAGTAAACTACTCACACTTCATCGGAGAGGCTATGGTGTTGATGTAGAAGCCCTCCATGATCGATGCCCCCTCCGGCGGAGCTCCGGAACAAGCCCCAAGATGGGATCTCGTGGATACAGAAAGTTACGATGGTGGAATTAGGGTTTTGGCTCCGTTTTTGATTGTTTGGGAGTACGTGGATATATATATATATAGGAGGAAGAAGTACGTCGGTGGAGCAACAGGGGGCCCACAAGGGTGGAGGGCGTGCCTGGGGGGCAGGCGCGCCCCCTACCTCGTGGCCTCCTATTGATTGGCTTGATGTAGGGTCCAAGTCTCCTGAGTTGTATTCGATGAGAAAATCACGTTCCCGAAGGTTTCATTCCGTTTGGACTCCGTTTGATATTCCTTTTCTTCGAAACCCTAAAACAGGCAAAAAACAGCAATGGTGGGCTGGCCCTCCGGTTAATAGGTTAGTCCCAAAAATAATATAAAAGTGGATAATAAAGCCAGATAATGTCCAAAACAGTAGATAATATAGCATCGAGCAATCAAAAATTATAGATACGTTGGAGACGTATCAAGCATCCCCAAGCTTAATTCCTGCTCGTCCTCGAGTAGGTAAATGATAAAAACATAATTTTTTATGCGGAGTGCTACTTGGAATAATTTTAATGTAATTCTTCTTAATTGTGGTATGAATATTCAGATCCGAAAGATTCAAGATAAAAGTTTAATATTGACATAGAAAATAATAATACTTCAAGCATACTAACAAAGCAATTATGTCTTCTCAAAATAACATGGCTAAAGAAAGTTATCCCTACAAAATCATATAGTCTGGCTATCCTCTATCTTCACCACACAAAATATTTAAATCATGCACAACCCTGATGACAAGCCAAGCAATTGTTTCATACTTTTGACATTCTCAAAACTTTTTCAATCTTCACGCAATACATGAGCTTGAGCCATGGATATAGCACTATAGGTGGAATAGAGTGGTGGTTGTGGGGAAGACAAAAAGGAGGAAGATAGTCTCACATCAACTAGGCATATCAACGGGCTATGGAGATGCCCATCAATAGATATCAATGTGAGTGAGTAGGGATTGCCATGCGACGGATCCACTAGAGCTATAAGTATATGAAAGCTCAAAAAGAAACTAAGTGGGTGTGCATCCAACTTGCTTGCTCATGAAGACCTAGGGCAATTTTGAGGAAGCCCATCATTGGAATATACAAGCCAAGTTCTATAATGAAAAATTCCCACTAGTATATGAAAGTGATAACATGAGAGACTCTCTACTATGGAGATCATGGTGCTACTTTGAAGCACAAGTGTGGTAAAAGGATAGAACATTGTCCCTTCTCTCTTTTTCTCCCATTTTTTCTTTTCTTTTTTTATTTGGGCCTTTTCTCTTTTTTTATGGCCTCTTTTCTTTCTTTCTTTTTTTTTTTCGTCCGGAGTCTCATCCTGACTTGTGGGGGAATCATAGTCTCTATTATCCTTTCCTCACCTGGGACAATGCTCTAATAATGATGATCATCACACTTTTATTTTTCTTACAACTCAATAATTACAACTCGATACATAGAACAAGATATGACTCTATATGAATGCCTCTGGCGGTGTACCGGGATATGCAATGATGCATGAGTGACAAGTATGAAAGAATTATGAATGGTGGCTTTGCCACAAATACTATGTCAACTACATGATCATGCTAAGCAATGTGACAATGATGGAGTGTGTCATAAATGGAACGGTGGAAAGTTGCATGGCAATATATCTCAGAATGGCTATGGAAATGCCATAATAGGTAGGTATGGTGGCTGTTTTGAGGAAGGTATATGGTGGGTGTATGATACCGGTGAAAGGTGCGCGGTATTAGAGAGGCTAGCAAAGGTGGAACGGTGAGAGTGCGTATAATCCATGGACTCAACATTAGTCATAAAGAACTCATATACTTATTGCAAAAATCTACAAGTTATCAAAGCAAAGTATTACGCGCATGCTCCTAGGGGGATAGATTGGTAGGAAAAGACCATCGCTCGTCCCCGACCGCCACTCATAAGGAAGACAATCAATAAATAAATCATGCTCTGACTTCATCACATAACGGTTCACCATACGTGCATGCTACGGGAATCACAAGCTTCAACACAAGTATTTCTCAAATTCACAACTACTCAACTAGCATGACTTTAATATCACCATCTCCATGTCTCAAAACAATTATCAAGTATCAAACTTATCATAGTATTCAACACACTCATAAGAGAGTTTTTATTATTAATCTTGCATACCAAGCATATTAGGATTTTAAGCAAATTACCATGCTATTTAAGACTCTCAAAATAATCTAAGTGAAGCATGAGAGATCAATAGTTTCTATAAAACAAATCCACCACCGTGCTCTAAAAGATATAAGTGAAGTACTAGAGCAAAACTATATAACTCAAAAGATATAAGTGAAGCACATAGAGTATTCTAATAATTTCTGAATCATGTGTGTCTCTCTCAAAGGGTGTGTACAGCAAAGATGATTGTGGTAAACTAAAAAGAAAAGACTCAAATTATACAAGACGCTCCAAGCAAAACACATATCATGTGGTAAATAAAAATATAGCTCCAAGTAAAGTTACCGATAGAAGTAGACGAAAGAGGGGATGCCTTCCGGGGCATCCCCAAGCTTTGGCTTTTAGGTGTTCTTAGATTATCCTGGGGGTTCCATGGGCATCCCCAAGCTTAGGCTCTTGACACTCCTTGTTCCATAATCCATCAAGTCTTTACCCAAAACTTGAAAACTTCACAACACAAACTTAAAGTAGAAAATCTCGTGAGCTCCATTAGCGAAAGAAAACAAAAGACCACTTCAAGGTACTGTAATGAACTCATTATTTATTTATATGGGTGTTATACCTACTGTATCCCAACTTCTCTATGGTTTATAAACTATTTTACTAGCCATAGATTCATCAAAATAAGCAAACACACGAAAAACAGAATCTGTCAAAAGCAGAACAGTCTGTAGTAATCTGTAGCTAGCGCAAGATCTGGAACCCCAAAAATTCTAAAATAAATTGCTGGACATGAGTAATTTATCTATTAATCATCTTCAAAAAGAATTAACTAAATAGCAACTTCCAAATAAAAATTACAGCAGTTCTCGTGAGCGCTAAAGTTTCTGTTTTTTACAGCAAGTTCAACAAGACTTTCCCCAAGTCTTCCCAACGGTTCTACTTGGCACAAACACTAATTAAACACAAAAAACACAACCAAAACAGATGCTAAATAATTTATTTATTACTAAACAGGAGCAAAAAGCAAGGAGTAAAAATAAAATTGGGTTGCCTCCCAACAAGCGCTATCGTTTAACGCCCCTAGCTAGGCATAACAACCAAGAATAGATCTAGGTATTGCCATCTTTGGTAGGCAATCCATAAGTGGCTCTGATAATAGATTCATAAGGTAATTTAATTTTCTTTCTAGGAAAGTGTTCCATGCCTTTCCTTAACGGAAATTGGAATCTAATATTTCCTTCCTTCATATCAATAATTGCACCAATCGTTCTAAGGAAAGGTCTACCAAGAATAATATGACATGAAGGATTGCAATCTATGTCAAGAACAATAAAATCTACGGGCACATAATTCCTATTTGCAACAATAAGAACATCATCAATTCTTCCCATAGGTTTCTTAATAGTGGAATTCGCAAGGTGCAAGTTTAGAGAGCAATCATCAAAATCACGGAAACCTAACAAATCACACAGAGTCTTTGGAATCATGGAAACACTAGCACCCAAATCACATAAAGCATAGCATTCATGATCTTTAATTTTAATTTTAATAGTTGGTTCCCACTCATAATAAAGTTTTCTAGGGATACAAACTTCCAATTCAAGTTTTTCCTCATAAGATTGCATCAAGGCATCAACGATATGTTTAGTAAACGCTTTATTTTGACTATAAGTGTGAGGAGAATTTAGCACGGATTGCAACAAGGAAATACAATCAATCAAAGAGCAATTTTCATAGTTAAATTCCTTGAAATCCATAATAGTGGGTTTAGCAACATCTAGGGTTTTAATTTCTTCAATCCCACTTTTATCAAATTTAGTATCAAGATCAAAAGATTCAGAATTCTTGGAACGCCTTCTAGGTAAAGGTGGATCATATTCAGTCCCATCATTATCCAGATTTATATTGCAAAACAAAGATTTAATAGGGGACACATCAATAACTTTTAGATCTTCATCATTATTTTCATAGGAACTAGAAGAACACGCTTTTATAAAGGCATCTTTCTTGGCACGCATCCTAGCGGTTCTTTCTTTGCACTCGTCAATGGAAATTCTCATGGCTTTGAGAGACTCATTGATATCATGCTTAGGTGGAATAGATCTAAGTTTCAAAGAATCAACATCAAGAGCAATTCTATCAACGTTCCTA